>NC_083472.1:16093968-16393968 GCF_030014155.1 Tachysurus vachellii
AAACCAGACATGAAGACAAGAGGATTCCACACTGCACAATGCAACGCGGCTCAACTAAATAATACAAATAATCAATAAACATGAGGGACAGGTGTGCAGAGGCGGGGCGGAAAAGACAAGGGCGGGGCAGACACGTGAACATGAAACATAAACAAAAGGCACATGGCCAAAGTCCAGGCAGAGTCCTGACATAGACTTAGTAAAGTGGCTGGTCTTTAGACTTGTTTCTGCTCAGTAACTGATTATCTGTTCTCACTGTTTAATCATTTAGTTTATTTAAGACTTATTTAGTTTTTAAAAATCAAAGGCTTAACAAATAAGAAATAAACATAAAAAGAAAAAATATTATGTAATGCATAAAATATTTTAGAACATGTGTAATCAGACAATTACAGTCATACAAAGCACTGCACTACATGTCATACTTTGTAAGATTGTGTATGTGTGACAAATAACATTTTAGTTTTAAGTTCCATGATACTCAGTATTTATGTTCAGGAGCAGATAAGGTTTTATACATACTGATTTCAAATTTATAAATGAGATACACACTTCGGTGACTGTTAATGCTGGTAGCTAGTCTAAACTTTATTAAATCTGTTTTTTTCTCAATAACTTGATAAATAAATTCAATAAATAAAAATAAAATGAACAAAAATAAAAATACGAATAATTATATGCATTCACTTCTGTCAGACACCAAAGTTGATCTCCTAAGGTGACCAGCTGTTAAAATCAGCTGCTCATATACCTCTATGCTTAACCACATGCAGTTTCTCCCAGCCCCCTCCTTATGCAGGAAATAAATGTTACACAATAGACAGCAGCTCTTAAAACCCAATTACTTATCAAATAAATGAATGAATGAATGAATGAATAAATAAATAAATAAATAAATAAATAAATAACATAGGGGCATTGTATTGTCAATTTTCTTTTATTTTGTCTTTATTTTTGTTCTAGCCTGACCTAACATGCCACTCCTATCCAAATATCATGTGTTTGCATTAAATTCAAAGTAATTATTGCAATAACATTCAATGTTAAAAAAGATATCTGTGATATCTTTGACTTGTTTCTTTTTTTTAATGTTCTACTGGAGTGGTTCTGGTATAAAAGCTTTACATTTGGTGTGGTTGAGCACTGGTTTGTTAATGGAGGGTGGAGACAGGAAAAAATTAGCAGTAAGAAATACTACTTGCTTTAGATTTGTGTGAGACCGGCACATGTTAACTGATCTCAAAACAAAGTGGATTTTTTTTTATTTCAACAGAAAACTGCAAAGTAAAAAAAGCAAATCATGTGGGGTGTTCCTGGTAAGTAATAGTCAGAAGAGCTACTGAATATAATGCATTGCAGCTTGCTGTTTTTCTGTGCTGTGTATTGAGGGCTATTGAGGATTTAAACATCATCATTCCAACCTCAATCTTGGTTGTTGTTCTGTCGAAGTCTGAACATGTTCTCATACAGTGCCCCATGCATAGCAGCCACTGATTGATTAATTTAACCTGTTCTTGCTTGAAAAAGCATGCTCAATTTAGTAGAATTATATCTTTAAAACAAGGTGTATTTGAATAGTTCTAGTACTAAAATAGGTAATAATCATGAGATTGCTTATACTGTATATTACCAGGTCCAAGTAAGAGAAGATAAAAAAAAAACTAACAATTTTAGAGAATATATATCTTTGAATTCATGGAGTGAAAACTAAACCTAGGAAATAAATCTATTGTAAAACATTTCACCATTAACCATTTTAAGAATTATTTATCTATTTTGTATCACGGGTGTTTTTAAAAGGAATGTTTTGGTGCACTCTTCAGTGCCATGTTGGGACAAGTTTTCTCAGGTGCCAAACAAAAAACTTATTATTTTTTTTATTTTGTATGTCACTATCAGTGATCATTCCATCTAAATATAACTATTTAGGGTTTCTTTTGGAATCTCCCAACCACTACATACACTAGTTACAATAATGTGCTTCATGCCACAGATGCACTTTCAATTCAATTCAATTTAATTCAATTCAATTTATTCGTATAGTGCTTTTAACAATTCCCATTGTCTGAAAGCAGCTTTACAGAAGTATGGAAACAGAAGAGAGGGAAAAAAAAGAATAAGAATAAGAATATAATATAGAATATATTAATAAGAATAAGAATATAATAAGAAAAAATAAGGATAAAAATAAATAAATGAATACATACGATTAAACATTCAAATTAATTTAAAAAAAATAATAACTTAAAATTTTAAATACTATATATCTATCCCTGTCCCCAATGAGCAAGTCAGAGGTGACAGCGGCAAGAAAAAGCTTGAGAGGAACCAGGCTCAGAAGGATAGCATCCTCATTTGGGTGACACTGGAGAGGAAATTATGTAAATGTAAATAATGTCATTTCTTTAACAGTTTATAATAGTACAGTTTATAATAATACAACCGAGAGCTCCTGAGGAACTAATGGGTCATCGCTATCTGAGTTCAGCACAGACATGATTGCTGATAAAGAACAGACCATACAGCAGACTAACACACATTGGTTCAAAGACGGCATGACAGTCTCTGGGCGGCTCCATCCAAAACAATTGCATGGCTGACCATGCAGGTCAATCCATGGCAGGGTAACCACCAGGTGACAAGTCTCCAACCAGGCATAGAAAATCAGGGTTGATGAAGTATCTCTAAAAGAAGAGACAATCAGGCTAGGAATTCGGAAGAGTGTGAGTTTGGTAGAGGCATATATAGCTCGACAGAGAGAGAGAGAGAGAGAGAGAGAGAGAGAGAGAGAGAGAGGAGAAATTTGTTAGGTATGATTGTAATTAGGTAATGGACAATGTACATTATGTGCAAAGTGCAAACAGGGACTCCAGCAAGGTTAGCTATGACAGCATACCTAAAAGACTGGAGCCAGAAGACATGACACAGACATGAGGGCTTCCTGGGATGTAAAGCATCCCACCACTCCACAGTCCGCAAACCTGAGCAACTTGTGAGGGTGGTAAGCCGACAGCATCCAGACATCCCAGTTCACCAAACACTCTATGCCCCTGAACGCTCCAGATTTGCTCCTTTACCTAAGAAATGCTATTCAAAAAAAGCTAGACAAAACAAATGTGTTTTTAGCCTACCTTTTGATTAAAGTAGGTGTGACGGATAATAAAAAAAAACAAAAGATCACTCAAATACTGTAGCACGAGACCATTACATGTTTTATAGGTTAGTAATAGTATTTTACAATCAATGCGAAACTTGACTGGGAGCCAATGCAATGAGGATATGTTCATATCTTCTGGTTCTAGTTAAGACTCTAGCTGCTGCATTCTGGACTAACTGGAGCTTGTTGATGCTCCTACTGGAACATCTAGACAGTAAAACTTTACAATAATACAACCTATAGGTAATAAATGCATTAACTAGTGTTTCTGCATTGTGTAATGACATCATATTTCTTATTTTAGTAATATTTCTGAGATAAATTAGGCTACCCTTGTGATATTACAGTATTTATGTGATCTTCAAATGAGAGACCAGTATCAATAATCACACCAAGATATTTTACTGCTGCACATGATATAATAGACCATCCAGTTACTCTGTAATCAGAAAGCTTACTTCTGGCTGCCTGTGGTCCTAGAAAAGCACACCTGTCTTGTCAGAGTTAAGTAGAAGGAAGTTAGTAAGCATGCACTGTCTAATGTCCTTCACACAATCTTCAATCTTATTAAGCTGGTGACTCACGTCTGACTTAGCTGAAACATATAGCTTTGTGTCATCAGCATAACAGTGGTAGCCAATACCATGGTTATGAATAATTGCAATAAGGGGTTGTGTATATAGGGAGAAAAGCAATGAAATACCGAACATTACCTTAGTTTGTTTGGAGTAGTCACCATTTAGATCTACGAACTGATATCAGTCCATTGAATAAGGTCTGATCCAGGAGAGGGCTGTTCCTTTAACACCAACAATATGTTCTAGCCTATCAAGTAGAATAGCGTGGTCAATGGTAACAAAAGCTGCATTAAGATCAAGCAATACCAGCAAAGAGACACAACCCTGATCAGAGGCCAGTAACAGGTCATTCGCAACGGTTATGATGTGTTATGATGAAGCCTAAATCCTGACTAATACATTTCATGAATATTATTCCTATTTAGGTATGATCATTACTGCTGAGCTTTTCTGATCCTTTTCTAGAATCTTGGAGATAAAGGAGAGATTTGATATTGGCCTATACAGTAGTTGGACAGCTGGCTTGGGTCAAGGTCAGGTTTTTTATTCAAAGGTTTGATAACCACTAACTTAAAACATTTTGTCACATAGCCGGTGCTTTCCTTTTAAGTGGCGCTACAATATCTAGTGTGTAGTGAAACACTGACTCTAAATAGTCAGTCACCTGATCAAGTTCTGTGGGGTCAGATGGCGATCCAATCATAGATGATAATTCTTGGAGACTGTTGGTAACTCTCTCTGCAGTAGCAGACGTATATGTACGTTGACGTGGCAATTTGCAAATATCGTGTATAAAGCGCAATTTAAATGAAATGAGATAATGGTCAGAGATAGCTTCTGATTGAGGCACTATGACTATATTTTCTATATTTCATCTGAGGGTTAGAACGTGATCAAGAGTGTGACCTATAGAGTGGGTCCTATTACATTCTGGTTAACCCCTACTGAATCTAAGATGGAAGCAGCTGCCTTTCTCAGAGGATCTTCTAACTTTTTCCAAACAATTTTTGTTTTTACATACCTTTCATAATATATAAGGTATTCCTGTTCACTATTTAGATGAGAACTCGGTTGGAAAACCATTAGTGGACTTCCGGATTAGCTAAGCATGGAGTAGGTCACATCGAGCTTCGCTCATACAGAGTTTGTTTCTCCATTATTTTTAGGCACGTTTTGGTAGCTTATAAGTTTTTCTAAACCTGTTTTGAACTAGAATTATTTTGATTTTTGGCGACTACAATGCCACCCAAGGTCAATAAAAGCGCAAATGCCTCTCAGCCTCACCTGCGGCCTGTTGCCAGCGCTGCATCCCCGTGCTGTGGTGAGACCTCGCTGTACAGTAGCTAGAGGCCACGCCGACCGATGCCAATGTTACTGCTCTCAGGGCCGAACTTCTCTGCACCCTTCGTGAAGAAATTCCAGCAATATTTAAAGCTGAACTTCAGGCAGCGTTAGGTGACAACCTCTCCTCGATCTGAGCTGCTAGCACTGAAAACCGATCTTTCCTCCAATATTTCCGCTATGCAGCAAAGCTTTACCGGACTCAAAGACACCGTGTCAGAGATGGAGCAGTCCCTCTCCAGGTGGAGTACATGTCTGGAAAACTGGTTAAATTGGAGAGCAAATGTGATGATTTTGAATCTAGGTCACGCCGTAACAATGTTCGTATTGTGCCGGAGGATACCCCAAATAATCTATCCACAGAGTATGTGTCAAAAGTCTTGATGGAGGCATTTACACTTGAGAAGGAACCGCTTGTGGATCGTGCTCACTGGACCCTGGCTCCCAAACCTAAGCTGGGCGAACGTCCGCGTGCGATAGTAGCAAGGCTCCACTATTATACAGACTGTGCGAATATCCTCAAAAAAGCCAGGGAGCTACAATGGATTAAACTACACAACATGACCATCTCCGTCTTCCCTGACTACACCGCTAAAACAGCACGAGCCTGCGCAGCTTTTAATGAGGTTCGATGCCAGCTACGGGACATCGAAGGAGTCCGATTCGGCATCCTCCATCCAGCCAAGTTACGCATTACATACGAGGGAGTGCAGCGCGACTTCACTTCACCAGCTGAAGCTAAGGCGTTTATTAGCAAAATTACAAAATAGACTGATTATATGAGGGTTGCATATTGTTTATTTGCAAATTTGGTTGGCCCAACAGGACTTTGTTTCTGAGTGTAATTATAACTTTCTGTTTTATTTAACTCAGTTTTTACCACGCTACCAGTGAGTGTCGGGGGTTATTTCATTTTGTATACGTGCCTTAAAATTACACGCATGCCTTACAATTTTCTATTTGTTTTGAAATGGCTCTGTAGGAGCTTTATAGATTATGGTTAGCTATACAGTCCTAAGCGTTTCTTTTTTTCTTGCTCCGCTTAGGAGCTTGCACTGCTGTCTCTGTTGTTTGGGGATGGGGAAATCTGCGGTGCGGGTGGGGGGAGGGTGGTAAGTGGACGCGGTCCAATGTTCTGTGAAGTTCATTTCACTTTTCATGTTTGTTCACATTTATGTCTGTTTTACTTTGTGTGTCAGCGCATGTACGTGCGCTTTTTTCCCTTTTCTTTTTATGGGGGTGGGAGGAATGACCTGTTTAAATGTGTAGCCTACATCCAAATTAAGGTCTGTTAGCTATGGCCAGCACTCAAGGTCAAAAGTTTTTTGAGTTGGAATGTGAAAGGCTTGAATAGCCCCATTACGCGGACCAAAATATTTTCAATATTTTTAAAGCGCCTGAAGAGTGATGTAATATTTCTGCAGGAGACCCATTTGTGGGACAGGGACCATGTTAGACTCAGGTGTCCATGGGTGGGAAACGTGTTTCACTCGACGTTTAATTCTAAAGCCAGAGGAGTGGCTATTCTAATCAATAAAGGAGTTCAGTTTACTCCGTCAAAGATAGTGGCTGACAAGAATGGGAGATACCTAATAGATGTTGGCACTCTTTGTAATAACCCTGTATTGTTGGTAAATGTATATGCTCAGAATTTTGATAATCTGGGTTTTACAGACAAGTTGTGGAGTATCCTCCCTTTCCTTGACACCCAATACTGGCTGGTGATCTGAATTGTGTTATTGACCCTGCCTTAGATCGTTCAAACCGTTGAACCCTGACCCAGTCTTCTATGTCCAAATCCATTTCAGATTTTGTGAGTAAAAATAGCTTTGTAGACCCTTGGAGATTTTACAACCCTAGTGCCAGAACATATTCCTTTTACTGTCAGGTGCACCAGTCTTTTTCACGTATTGATTATTTTTTTATTGACAATTCGCTAATCTCTAAAGTCACAGCATCTGATTATCACGCAATTGTTATTTCTGACCATGCACCACTTAGTGTTAATATCAAATTTGTGGGCCAGCTGCGTTTTTCCTCACCCTGGAGGTTCAATTCTTTGTTGTTGTCAGACGAGGCATTTAATGTTTTTACCTTGTCTGCAATAGATGAATATATAGTCTTTAATAGGAGTGATGCTGTCTTATCTTCATTGTTGTTGGAGTCTCTTAAAGCGTATATGCTTTAATTATATATTTAAATTATTTCATATTCTTATTTCATATTCTGTCCATTCCAATAAAGACCGCAAAGCTAAGCTTCAGCTTCACCATTTATGATTTAGACAAGCAAATGGCTGCCAATCCAACTCCCAGCATTCAAAAGAAACAACTTGAGCTACAGACTGAATTTGACTTGCTTTCAACAACTGAAGCTGAGTGTCTCCTGTTGTGTTCCCGTGCAATTTATTATGAGCATGGTGATAAATCTAGTAGGCTCTTGGCCCACCAGTTAAAGCGCCAGGCTGCTTCCCGTTTGATACCTCAAATTAAAAACAAGGCTGGCAAAATGGTTTCTGAGCCTAAGGAAATAAACAATGTATTTAAAACTTATTATTCATCTCTGTATAAGTCTGAATCTGTGGCTGATGCATCTGATTTGGCTTCTTTTCTCAAAGATTTGGCAGTGCCTCCCATTGACCTCACCATGGCTGAACAATTAGATGCACCCCTAACATTAGAAGAGGTTATGCATGCTATTAAAGCTATGCATAATGGTAAGACACCAGGCCCAGACGGGTTCCCTGTTGAATTTTTCAAGAAATTTATAGACCGTTTAGCTCCACTTCTTCTTTTAGTATATAATGAATCTTTAGAACGTGGCTCTTTGCTTCCCACTTTTTCTCAGGCAGTCATCACGCTTCTCTTGAAGAAGGATAAGGATCCTACATCTTGTGCCTCATATAGACCTATATCACTTCTCAACGTGGATGTAAAAATCTTGGCCAAGGCATTAGCGAGACGCCTTGAAAAAATCCTTCCTTCTATTATTTCAGAGGAACAGAATGGCTTCATTAAAGGACGGCAGTTATTTTTTAACTTTCGCACACTTTTGAATGTCATTCTGTCTAACCACTCTTTTGGTCCAGAAGTAGTCATCTTGCTTGATGCCGAGAAAGCTTTCGATCAGGTGGAGTGGGTCTATCTTTTTGCCGTCCTAAATAAGTTTGGCTTTGGGGACCGAATTATTTCATGGATTCGATTGTTGTACAATTCCCCTCAGGCTAGCGTCAACACAAATGAGATCTCTTCCGACTATTTTACTTTGTCACATGGCACTAGACAGGGCTGCCCCCTGTCTCCCTTACTTTTTGTTTTGGCCATTGAACCCTTGTCGTTAGCTTTGCAATCACTCACTTCATTTCATGGAGTATCCCGCTATAATATTGATCCGAAATTGTCACTGTATGCAGATGATCTCCTTCTATATGTTTCTGACCCTTTAACAAGTGTTCCACCAATTTTATCTTTGTTGAAGAGATTTGGCTCTTTTTCAGGTTATAAAGTGAACTTACTTAAAAGTGAATGCTATGCTATAAATTCTCTGGCTCTTACACTGAAACAGTCTGACATTCCTTTCAAGTTCAGTCCTTCAGGTTTCGAATATTTAGGAGTCAACGTGACCCGGACTCTGCCTTCCTTATATTCGGCTAAGTCGGATTTTCAAATGTGGGTTTCCCTCCCTTTGTCTCTAATTGGTCGTATTAACGCCATTAAAATGAACATTCTGCCTCGGCTACTTTTTCTGTTTCAGTGTATCCCTGTATTTTTGCCCAGAGATTTTTTCAAAACACTGGACCAACTAATTACCTCTTTTTTGTGAGGAGGTAAAAATCCCAGGGTGAGGAAATCACTTTTGCAGAGATTTACGTTTAGTGGCGGTCTGGCTTTACCTATTTTTTTTGTTGTTGTCACAACCTGGAATGGAAGGAGACAGACCCGTACGCAGGATAGCTTCAAAGGAAGGGGGTTTAATAAATAAAGATGACATAGACAAAAAGACGATAACTAAAACAATACAAATGACGACATTTAACAATGACTAAACATGACGAGGGGTACACGTAACTAATGATTCCGCGCTGCCATCGGCAACACGGCTCACTTAAATATAAAAGACACCCCCCCCCCACCCCCCCACCCCCAAGGCTCGGCTCCCGAAGCGCCAAACCCTGTCAGAGTCCAGAAGGGTGGGGGCGAGGCACATGGCGAAGGCAGATGGGGGGAGCAAGGAACACGGCAAAGGCAAATGGGGGAACGAGGAACACGGCGAAGGCAGATGGGGGAACGAGGAACACGGCGAAGGCCGATGGGGGGAGTAAGGCACACGGCGAGGCCGGTGGGGGGAGCAAGGCACACGGAGAGGCTGGTGGGGGGAGCAAGGCACACGGCGACGCCGGTGGGGTGAGCAAGGCACACGGCGGCACAGCCAGCCGAGGGCCGAGCGACATCCACAGCCGAGCAGAGGGGCCAAACGACGTCCACAGCCAAGCAGAATGGCCGAGCAACGTGCTCAGCCGAGCAGAAGGGCCACGCGACTTCCATGGCCAAGCTGAAGGGCCGAGCGATATCCTCAGCCGAGCTGAAGGGCCGAATGACGTCACAGCCGAGCTGAAGGGCCGAGCGATATCCACAGCCGAGCTGAAGGGCCGAACACAACCCCGACACACCGCAGCCAGACTCACGTCCCGATGACCAGAATACCAAGGGTGGAAGGGTGGGAAGGTCCATCGCCCTGGGCCTGCAGCACCCCCCGCGGAAGAAGTGAAGCGACGCCCTCCTCGGACGGAACCGGTACTGGAGCGGCATCCTTCACCGGAAAAAGGGTGGGGCGATGCCGCCGGACACCAAAAAACAAAAAAGGAGCAAAAACGGGATGGTGACATCCTCCGCGACGGAAGTGAGGCGACGTCCGCCTCGGACGGAACCGAAAAGTGGAGCGGCATCCCTCACCAGAAAAAGGGTGGAGCGATGTCAGCAAAAAAAAAGAAAAGGGCTCAAAGGACTGGCGGAACAGTCCAAGGGAAGAAGAAGATAAAAAGCCGGTCCGAGCTAGAAGCTATCCTGCTGGGTCTGGGTTTTAAGGTGGAATCATTCTGTCACAACCTGGAATGGAAGGAGACAGACCCGTACGCAGGATAGCTTCAAAGGAAGGGGGTTTAATAAATAAAGATGACATAGACAAAAAGACGATAACTAAAACAATACAAATGACGACATTTAACAATGACTAAACATGACGAGGGGTACACGTAACTAATGATTCCGCTGCCATCGGCAACGCAGCTCACTTAAATATAAAAGACAATGATGACACAATGAGGAGCAGGTGTGGTGACAGGGAGGAGCAGACAAAGGCGGGGCAGACACGTGACGACAACAATAGCACATGGCCAAAAGTCCGGGCTGAATCATGACAGTTGTATTATTGGTCGGCTCACATTCACAAATTGACTTACTGGCTTCAATCACAAGAACTGCTATGGTGTAGGCTTGAGGACCAGTCCTGTATCTCCTCTTCTTTAAATGCTTTACTAACATCTTCCCTCCCAATTAACCCATCTTTTTTCACAAAGAATCCTGTGGTTCAGTCCAGTATTAAAATCTGGTCGCAATTCAGGAATAATTACAAGTTTGTTTCAGCCTCAACCACAATGCCCATAACGAAAAATCACTTATTTCCCCCTGGCCTGACTGATGCTGTCTATATACAGTGGGAAAACTGTGGCATTAAAAGTTTTAAAGACCTATATAAAGATAGCCTTTTCTCAAGTTTTTCCACTCTGTCCTCTGAAATGAATCTCCTGGCAGCTCATTTATTTCGCTACTTTCAGGTTCGGCACTGTGCTTCGTCTCTCTTCCCTTCCCATCCTTCACTTCCTAATACTCAACTTTGGGAAGAGCTGCTGTCTCTTAAGCCCAACAAGAAATCTATTATATCAATAATATATAAACAGTTAATGGATTTAGACACCTATTCAACAGCTAAAATTCAGAGGTCTTGGGAACAAGAGCTAGGAATAACTTTTTCAGATCAGCGATGGGAAAAGGCAATATTATGTATTCGCTCCAGCACATCCTGTGCAAGGTTGCAACTAATTCAGTTTAAGGTATTATACAGGGTTCATTATTCAAGGTCTCGTTTATCCGAAATTTATCCACAGATAACCGATCAACGTGAGCGGTGTCACGGTACCCCATGTAACCTTGGTCACATGTTTTTCTCCTGTCCTAGACTTCACAACTTCCGGAGCCAGTATTCCACGATTCTCTCCAAAGTTCTTAAAGTTCAGGTTCATATGGATCCCTTCTTAGCTGTATTTGGACTCCCGGTTAACTCTGTGTTAACTGACCCTGCTCAGGCTGATATATTGACATTTACGTCACTTGTGGCTAGGCGGTGCAACTTATTTCTCTGGAAAGCCTCTAAAACACCTTCAGTTTCTGTGTGGCTCCAGAGTGTGATGTCATTGCTTAAACTGGAAAAGATAAAGTTTTCATCTAGGGGTAACTCTGAAAAATTTCACCATAAATGCGGCTCTTTCATTGACTATTTTAAATCGCTACAAACTCTACCATGTGATTGATTTTGCCTAAAACCCCACCCCCATCCCTTGTACTTATTTTTTTTATTTATTTTTATTTTTATATTTTCTTTCTATATTTATTTTTATATTTTCTTTCTATATTTTTTTGCATGTGTTTTCTGTCTCCTGTATATGCCTTTTTTTTCTTTCTTTCTTATTCACTGTTTTATTGTGTTTTAAAATAACAAAAATTTAAGGGGAATACCTGTAAATTGTTTGTACATGACTGTTTGTGATACTTCCTCAATAAAAAGATTTTAAAAAAAAAGAAAAACATTAGTCCCACAGTCCTTTGTGAATATATATACAACACTTCTTGTGTCGTATACACAGTGTTTTCTTTTTCCAGCAATTTTTCTTAAGCCCTAAGCCTATTTTCCTGCCTGTTTCTCAAAAATGACATACTCTATTTTAAATGAGTATATCTCAAAAAACTACAAGGTGAATTTGAATAACTTTGTCGAAGCACACAATTGACTACTAGTGGGAAGAGATCTGGACAATCACGAGACTGTCCCAGTGAAGGGATCCTGTCTTAAGTGGTAAGATTTATTTATATTCTAGATTTTTACATCTTCAGACAATCTGCCTAATTATGGACCTGGTTCTGTATCGCAATATCATATGTAGGAGATGGAGTGTGGATTTCCAGAAAAGGGTTGTTTTAATGAAAGACAATTAAAAAAAAAACCGCTTTTTTACAGCTCAAAATTAAATGCATATTGCACACCACTAAATTGGCTGGCTAGAATGTAAAGAGATGTGGCGATCCCCGATCAGATCCCAGCTCATGGTGCAAAATTTAAGCAAAAAGTGGTATAAGGCAGGTATAACACCAGTGTACGTACAACTCCCTGTTAAAAGCTGGAGTTATTGTGCCATGTGAGATGTCTCCTTTGTGAACCCCACTATTCTCTGTAAAGAAAATTAGAGCTTCAGGGGAACCAGAGGAGTGGAGATTTGTACAAGATTTAAAAGCGGTTAAAATCTTGTCCCGTATTCCAGTAGACAGTGCATGGTTTTCTATTGTTGATTTGGCCAATGCATTCTTTAGATGCATTGGCAATGCATTCATTGCTTGATCAGATTTGAGGAGTTGTGCTGCACTGGCTTTTCTGTGAAATCAGACTGGGCAGGCTGGTCTTTAGTCCCCACAGACAGACATGAGCCTTGGGATCCCATGATCCTGTTGCTTGGTTACTGAAATATAATTTCAATATTCAATGTAAATGTGTTAATGTTATGTGTAGTTAATGTTGTAGCTGGACACACACCAGATGTAGTATTACAAATAAAAATTATATATATTCTCTGCTAAGGGCTGTCCGGAGCAGGAGTTTGGTTCGCATTGCCGGCAGTAAGTCAGACTTGTTCCCAGTGCATGTTGGACTCTGGCAGGGCTGCCCTTTTTCACCGGTCCTGTTCATTATTTATATGGACAGGATTTCTAGGCGCAGTCGGGGGCCAGAGGGAGTCCGGTTTGGGGAACACAGGATTTCATCTCTGCTTTTTGCAGATGATATTGTCCTGTTGGCTTCATCAAACGAGGACCTTCAGCATGCACTGGGATGGTTTGCAGCCGAGTGTGAAGTGGCGGGGATGAGAATCAGCACCTCCAAATCCGAGGCCATGGTTCTCAGCTGGAAAAGGGTGGCTTGTCCCCTTCAGGTTGGCGGAGAGCTCCTGCCTCAAGTGGAGGAGTTTCTTGGGGTCTTGTTCACGAGTGAGGGAAGGATGGAGCAGGAGATCGACAGGCGGATCGTGTATCTTATGCAGTGATGTGGTCGATATACCGGTCTGTTGTGGTGAAAAAGGAGCTGAGCTGTAAGGCAAAGCTCTCTATTTACCAGTCAATCTACGTTCCTACCCTCAACTATGGTCATGAGCTTTGGGTCATGACTGAAAGGACAAGATCCCAGATACAGGCGGCCGAAATGAGTTTTCTATTCCTAAAAGAATACTGAACGATCAAGGAAGAGAATTTGTTAATTAAGAAAATACTTTTTAAAATTACAAAATGAGTTGAAAGGGAATTTTTGCAATTGTTTTGCAGTCTCAAAATCACTTATTTTTAAAGATCAACCATACAATTTTTGAACTGCTGCACATTAAAAGAAGTGTCACAGCAGTCTATCACCCCCAAACTAATGGCCTTGATTGAAAGACCAACAATAACATTAAACAGTAAACCTTTTTTCAAAAAAAGGCTGTCTTTTATTGTGTTTGCCACAAAAAATACTCAATGGAGCTATGAAGACTACCAGTTTGCCTATTCAACCAGTTCATTATTTGAATAAGGTGGTTTGGCAAGTTAGAAAAAAGGGGTGGAACAATTAGAATAAATCATTAATATTAATTTAATTAATATTTTTTATGGTCTTATTCTTGGATAGAACCAAAGGATGCGATTAACTCACATTGTACATTTCTAGCTGTATTATATGGTTTTCATGCACTGTGTAATATTTTGAAATATATTAAATGTTTCTTTTAATTTTCTTTTCTTTTAATAATACCTGGATCATCCCATGATTTAAGCACAAGCTATCTTACAAAGTTTCTAAATTCATGTACACGTGAATTTGGTACAAATATAGTGCTGAGCAATACATCTATGACCACTCCCTGTTTGTGTTAACTTGATGCAGACAGTTTTGCTTATTAATCCTTTTCAGTGTTTCCTGTTTTGAGTTTTCTGGTGCTAGAAATCTGACATTATTGGTGATCAAAAATTTTAAGTTTCAGGATTGGGAAATAGTTCTATATTTAGTTTATATTAGGACCATGGGCAGGTTGAAGCAGTTGTGGGACCATATAAGCTATTTGACAATTATCTTCATATGCTGCAAAGAACTGAGTGGCTGTCAGATGAGCCTAAAATTAGCCTAGTTCAGGCCATTGATGCATACCTAACACCATCTAGTTGACAATCAAAAGGCAAGTTCACCAGTACATTGCTGTGTCTAGCTATGTCAACCTCTCTATTTTCTGGCCTTTTTGGATGTCTGATAAAAGTATTTAAGTAATCCAAAAGTTGATGGTAACAGTAACATAATACATTACATGTAACTACAAGATACAATTCAAATGGTCATCCCACAGATTAAATTATCTTTTAGAGGACATTGAACACTGCCGTGTGAACTTTGGAGCACACTGGATGCTTGTGGTATATGTGATAAACTATGTAATCTTAAATAGTCTTAACTTGATCTTAAATCTTAAACTATGTAATCTTTTTTTGGTTGCATTTTTTATTGAATCTATACTTACAAAATATTTGTAATATTGGATCATGTCCTCTTTTTAAAAGGTCATCTGCATGACCAGCAAGAGCATTTTAATTAAAAAAAAAAAAAAAAAAAAAATATATATATATATATATATATATATATATATATATATATTTTTTTTTTTTTTGTATTTTTTCTGTATTAATGTATTACTTTTCCTGTGAAGAGGCATTAAGCGTAGCTGTTGTTCATTATATTATCAAGCACTAGATTATAATGTGCATGTACTAGAGCACAAGATTATGGGAAGTATTATGTACAGTGATGCCTCGAGATACGAGTTTAATTCGTTCCGTGACCTTGCTCATATCTCAAATTGCTCGTATTTCAAAACAATTTTCCCATTTAAATGAACTGAAATCCCATTAATCCGTTCCATCTCACAAAATTCCACTCCAGTTGTTTTGTTTATGTGTTTTGAATATGAAAAATGTACAGTACCTGCATATATAAATGACAAATATTGTATAAAAACATACAGTAATAAAAGAGAATGTCAAAAAAATAAACTGGTTTTACTTTACGGAAGATGTGCACGGAGGTTGAGGGAGGATTAAGCAGGAGGAATTTTGTCTCGTACGTACACTTTCGCTTTCGTTCACTTACTCGCTACTGTACATTCTTAATGCTACTTTATACTTAAATGGAACTTAACTAAACTTCACTAAAATTAACGAACTTAAATCAAGCATCGCCTTAGTTCTGGCAGGCCACGTCGTCAAGCGTGCATCAGCTGTTAATCAGCTGTCCACGATGCGCACCAATCCGGTTACGACATCCATATTACCCGACCATTTAAATTCCCATTCATAGAGCCACTCTAGCTCTTCACCACCGCCGCGATCTAAACTCCCTCCTCCAACCCCGACTCCACCATGCCGGAACCTGTGTTCCTTGTACCAGTTTACGTCATAAATCTCCACATATTTTTCTCTCTCTCCCTCTTTCTCTAATTATTTAATTAGTTATTTATCCATTCATTCATTTATTACTTTCCAAAAACGCGTAAGCGAGCATATCTAATACTATGCATGATTAGTGGTTCTGTTATACGGGGGTCTATTCTATTTTCTAGTCTCTGCTCTCCGCGCTCTGACCATGCATGCACACGGACGGGCGTGTGGATTTTTGTCCAGAACAGAACCATACCGCCAACACTGACTGTATGCATATCATCTAATAAAATCTCTTTTGACAAAGTGGTCCTGACAGAACTGAAATTCTCTTAACTGAACTTAATTGCTACAATTTCTGTTTTCTTTACATTAATTTTGCTTAATTTTCTTCATCGCTTTTCTCTTCACTTGTTTTTGCCTTTTTTGTCACTATTTCCTCACTAACATCTGCCAGTCATTTTAATAAAAACTTGTCTGGTCGGCATATCAGATGCAGTGTAGTTGCACAAGTTAAAATTTTTTAACGGATCCAACGCTCAAAACGGATCCGAAAATTACGGATCCGCAGATGGTCGGCACCTCACGCAGCGCCTTTGCGACTCTCCATAGGAAATGAATGACTTCCATTTTATCGACCGTCGTTTGTCATGTGCAGTGGAAAGGCGGCTTTAACCGAGTGAGACGCAGGAAGCTGAGGCAGGGGAAACAGAGCACACATGGTTGTTGGGGATCTTTGTTTGGCTCGGATGCTCGTATCTCAAAAATTTGCTTGTATATTAAGACAAAAATTTGGTCGAATCACAGCTCGTATCTCAAAAAATTCTTATGTCAAAGCACTCGTATCTCGAGGCATCACTGTATATGCCTTACTAAAGAGATAGGTTTTTAATCTACATTTAAACTGGGAAAGTGTGTCTGAGCCCTGAACACTATCAGAAAGACTATTCCAAAGTTTGGGAGCAAAATACGCTCGACCACCTTTAGTAGGTTTTGATTTTCTGGGAACTACTAGAAGTCCTGAGTTTTATGATCTCAGAGAGTGTGAAGGATTGAAGCATGTTAAAAGACTACTTAAATACATGGGAGCTAAACCATTAAGAGACTTGTATAAAAGTAGCAGCAGTTTGTAATCAATTCTAAACTTAACAGGTAGCCAGTGTAAAGATGATAAAATGGGGTTATATGATCATATTTTCTTGTCCTGGTAAGAACTCTTAGCAGCTGCATTTTTGAGTAACTGTAGCCTATTTATTGAAGATGCAGGACAACTAGTAATGCATTACAATAGTCCAGTTTGGAGGTCTTGAACGCATGAACTAGCTTCTCAGCACCAGATAATGATGAGGTTTCTTAGCCAGGCAATATTTTTAAGGTGGAAGAAAGCTGTTTTGGTAATATGGGCTATATGATTTTCAAAAGACAAGTTGCTTTCTAATATAACACCCAGGTCTTTCACTGTTCAGCTAGTAGTTACAGTATAGCACTTTAAATGGAAGTTGAATAGTGAGAGCTTCTGTGTTCTGGTTTTTGGACAGATAAGTAGTATTTCTGTCTTATCAAAATTTAACAATAGAAAATTACAGGTCATCCAATCGTGTATCTCTTTAATGCACTCAGGTAATTTAGACAATTTATATATTTCATCTAGTTTTGATGAGATATATAACTGGGTATCGTCAGCATAACAATGGAACCTAATCCCATGCCTTCTAAATATGTTTCCTAAGGGAAACATGTATATTGACAAAAGCAGAGGTCCTAGAACTGATCCTTGATAGACCCCAAAATTAACTGGCAATAGACTGGAGGATTCTCTGTTTAAGTCTACAAAATGGTATCTATCAGACAGGTGGGATCTAAACCAACTTGAAGCCTGTATCTTAATACCTGTGCCATTTTGTAAGCGATCTAGGAAAATGTTGTGATCTATAGTGTCGAATGCAGCACTAAGATCAAGTAGAACTAATAGTGAGATGCAGTCTTGTCTTGGACCAAAGCTAAGAACAAGTTATTTGTAACTTTCACTAGTGTAGTTTCTGTGCTATGATGGGGTCTGAAACCCAACTGAAACTCTTCAAAGATATTGTTGTATATAAAACCTGTTCTAGTATTTTAGACATAAAAGAAAGGTTTGAAATGGGTATGTATTTTGATAGTTCATTTGGATCTAAATTAGGTTTCTTAATGAGGGGCCTAATTGCCAACTTGAAGATTTTACAGAAGTGACCTAAAGATAATGACAAGTTAATGATATTAAGAAGAGGCTCACCAGCTTGTATGTAACAATTCTTTCAGTAATTTAGTTGGAATGGGATCTAACACACATGTTGATTTAGCTGTAGTAATAAGTTTCTCCACTTTTGCTCGAGGTTACGGGTTGCTTTCTTGAGGGCACGAATAGGACTATCATACTACGGTGCTGGTGTTTTGTCTCTAACCTTCTTTAAACAGATGGGGCAACAGTGTCTCATTCTGATGAATCGCCTTTCTGATTGTTTGGGACATCGGAAAAAAGCTTGTCAAAGAGAAGAAAAGGTGAGCGCTACCATCAATCCCATGTCATGGCAAGAGTAAAGCATCTTGAGACCATTAGTGTGTTCTAGGACAAGGGAGTGGGCTTACTCACAATTTTGCCATGAATAAAGTATGGAACAAAAACATCCTCTAAGAGCAGCTTCTCCTAACCATTTAAGAACAGTTTGGTGACAAACAAGGCCTTTTCCAGCATGATGGCGCACCTTGCCATAAGGCAAATGTGGCTCGGGACCAAAACATTGGAATTTTGGGTCCATGGCCAGGAAACTCCCCAAACCTTAAACCTGTTGAGAACTTGGTGTCAAGCCTCAAGAGGTGGGTGGACAAACAATAACCCAGAAGTTAATTGACAGCATGCCAGGTCGAATTGCAGAGGTCTTGAAAAAAAGGGTCAACCCTACAAATATATGTAATTGCCAATTAAAGTATTTGACACATGAATTTAAAATGCTTGTAACTATACTTTAGTATATCATAGTAACATCTCACAAAAAGATCTAAAAAATGCTGAAGCAGCAGATTTTTTTAAAATTTATATTTGTGTCATTCTTCAAACTTTTAGTCACTCGACCTGCTCCGTTATAGACTTTTCCAGGCCTTCTACTCAGCAGAGGACATCGCTCAGGACACTTTGGCCTTGTCGCCATGTTCCGCGGTCCCTCCCATGCCTCGCCATGCTCCTCACTCTCCCCTTGGGCCTCACCATGCTCTATTTCTATTGTATTCTGTCTCACTACAAGGAACAGTCATAAAACACATTTCACTACATGTCATACTTGGCTGCTTGGAGTACCTGACACTCTGACAGAGCTCCAGCCTGTCTCTGTGGAGAGAGAACCTTCCAGAAGAACAACCATTTCTGCAGCACTCCACCAATCAGTCCTATACAGTAGAATGGCTAGACGGAAGCCACTTCTCTGTAAAAGGCCCACCTGGAGTTTGCCAAAAGGCACCTAAAGGACTCTCAGACCATGATAAATATGTTTGTAAATATGTGACAAATAAAATTTAAATTTGAATGTGGATTCACTGAGTCCTGATCTTCTTCACATTGTTTGTGTTGGTTTATGTTACCTGTTTGTTTAGCCATATCATGTTTCTTGTTTCTGTGATTTTTTTCCCCCCTGTCTATGTTTTTGTTATTGCTGCATTTGGGTTAGGTTCTATCCTCGCTGTGGCAACTGCGTTTTCTGACAATAATATTTCTTATGTTTAAAAGCAGTGATGAAAAACCTCTGATCAACTGTTCTTAGCAGTGAACTGGAAGAGCATACTGCTCATTGCTCTACTAATTGCTCAAGATTAAAATTACTGTTCTGAAGAATACCACCAATAATATTCTTATATACAGGCATTGAGGAAGGGATACTTGGGTTTCTCAAAGTGCAATTCTTTGAGAAAACGAAGAGCTGTGTTAGGAATATGACAGATATTTTAACTTTAAAAGTGCTTTCATAAGAATTCTGCTGTTATATGTAAATTGTCACATTTGTATCTTGTTCAGTATGCATACATGTATTGCTCAAAATGTATGTCATGTTTAACAGGACTTTCATCGTCTGTGATTTCTAACAAACTGAACATACAAACTGAAATTACATCAGATTTAAAATGGAAAATTAAAAATAATGGTTCTTTTTATGATTTAAAGGTTCTTTTTTTGATTGTTAGTTTGAATAACCTTTAAACATACAAGTTACGACTTGAATGACAAATAATTACTAATATAATTATTTAATATTATGTATAGTAATTATTACCAATGATTACTTTCTAATGACAAATTTTAGACCCATGACAATGGTAGTCAATTCAGTGGAAAATGGAGATGTTTGTTTAGCATAGTTTATTTCTATTTTGCATATGTTGCAAAGTGTTCAGGCCCCATTAATTTTTTTTGTTGTAGCCTGATAGTACAATCATTCAAATTTTTTATATTTATATATAAATTATTTTTATTAACCTACATTCAGTGCCCCCTGATGCCAAAGTGAAAATCCTGTCTTGGAGCTCTGCAGGCAGTTCCTCAGTGATACCACAGCAAGGCGATGCAAAGCACAGTGAAAAATGCTTTAGACAGGCACTGTTCCATTTTTAGATTTATAGACAGGCATCAGAATTTTAAAAACAGTTACAAGCTAGCGGAAGATAGTGGGGACATCAACATTTAGTCTTTGACATGTTTTAGAACATCATGTTGTAATTGAGCACTTCCCTTGAGCTCTGCTGACATTTTCCATTTGTCTATTATGTTGGTGAATTAAATAATGATGTCACTTATTTTTAAATATATATTACATTACATTGTTGTATGTGCCTTCAACATTTTTTTCACTATTGAGTTTCTATGTGCAAATAGAAGTTTGACTCTTCCTAGAAGAGGCAGCCCGGCCAAACTGAGCGGGCAAAGGAGAAGGGCCTTAGTCAGGGAGGTGACCAAGAACCAAATGGACACTCTGACAAAGCTCCAGCTTTTCTCTGTGGATAGAGGAGAACCTTCCAGAAGGACAGACATCTCTGCAGCACTCCACCAATCAGTCCTGTACAGTAACATGGCCAGACGGAAGCCACTCTGTAAAAGGCACATGATGGCCCAACCTGGAGTTGGCCAAAAGGCACCTGAAAGTCTCTCATACCATTGCTATTTCAGACCATGATAAAATTTCTCTGGTCTGATATAGCAAAGATTGAACTAGCAAGCGACAAATCTGGGGGAATCCTCATCACCTGACATATCATTCCTACAATAAAGCATGGTGGTGGAAAATTGCTGTGCACTGACTCTCCCTATCCAAACTTATGGAGCTTGAGAGGTCCTGCAAAGAAGAAATGGGTGTGCCAAGCTTGTCGCATCATACTCAAAAAGACTTGAAGCTGTAATTGCTGTCTATTCAACATAGTATTGAGTGAAGGCTTCTTATTTTTAACAAATTTGCAAAGATTTCAAACAAACATCTTCCATGTTGTCATTATGGGGTATTGCTTATAGAATTTTGAAAAAAAAAAAAAAATAGATGCACTGTATCCCATTGAACCATATAAAATACACAGTACCTCTGCCAAATATTTAAAAAAGTGGAAACATTCAGTATAGAACACTTTTCAGTATTAGCCATACCTTCCAATCAGTTTGAGTTTATCAATTGAACAGATTAGTCAGAATTTAATTGTTAAAATTTTAATCACACCAAACATGCAAGACTACAATTTTAACATTATTAATGTGTAATACAGCCACTGCTTTATCACAAATTGCAGATCCTGTTCATATATTTTCTACAAGAAAAAGAAATCATGTGTTTTAATAACAAACTACTTACCTATTAACTAGTGACTGAAAATGTGTAAATGGATTTCAGTACAAACAGTAAAAACTGTTTACATATGGTGTTAATGTAATGGTAACAATATTTATTGTTGCATGAATGATAAAATCTTAAGTTTAATAGATTTAAATCAAATACACACACAAGGGACTACAAGACAGTTTACATTAAAAAAGCTCTAAAGGGAGACTCTTGCATGTAAAAATAAGTTCAATTTTATTTACTCATCAGGTTTCCTCTTGGGTTTCTTGGGATTCCTGGAACGACTCTTTGCTTTACACAGTGGACAGATTGGTGCATTGCGGTGAATTTGCTGGTGACAAGATAGGCACGCCTGTGTGCACAAGATAATTAATAAATAAAACATGTTAATAAAAATGACTTACAGAATCCTCTCTGCATTGTGTCCATTTAAATATAGTCTTCTGTTTTAACTAGCAGGGGTATAGTTTCAGCACTGCACTTTACCAGATGTTCTCCACTATGCAGCTCATGTTTTAACACTTAAACTTAAGGTGCAAATACTCTTTACTTTCCCCAGGAAATCATGTTTGCATACAGCTGCAAGTTAGAATGTTCACATGCATGACTTGTCCTTCTTGATATTTAATTTATATTTACAGGGAGTGCAGAATTATTAGGCAAATGAGTATTTTGACCACATCATCCTCTTTATGCATGTTGTCTTACTCCAAGCTGTATAGGCTCGAAAGCCTACAACCAATTAAGCATATTAGGTGATGTGCATCTCTGTAATGAGAAGGGGTGTGGTCTAATGACATCTACACCCTATATCAGGTGTGCATAATTATTAGGCAACTTCCTTTCCTTTGGCAAAATGGGTCAAAAGAAGGACTTGACAGGCTCCGAAAAGTCAAAAATAGTGAGATATCTTGCAGAGGGATGCAGCACTCTTAAAATTGCCAAGCTTCTGAAGCGTGATCATCGAACAATCAAGCGTTTCATTCAAAATAGTCAACAGGGTCGCAAGAAGCGTGTGGAAAAACCAAGGCGCAAAATAACTGCCCATGAACTGAGAAAAGTCAAGCGTGCAGCTGCCAAGATGCCACTTGCCACCAGTTTTGCCATATTTCAGAGCTGCAACATCACTGGAGTGCCCAAAAGCACAAGGTGTGCAATACTCAGAGACATGGCCAAGGTAAGAAAGGCTGAAAAACGACCACCACTGAACAAGACACACAAGCTGAAACGTCAAGACTGGGCCAAGAAATATCTGAAGACTGATTTTTCTAAGGTTTTATGGACTGATGAAATGAGAGAGAGTCTTGATGGGCCAGATGGATGGGCTCGTGGCTGGATCGGTAAAGGGCAGAGAGCTCCAGTCCGACTGAGACGCCAGCAAGGTGGAGGTGGAGTACTGGTTTGGGCTGGTATCATCAAAGATGAGCTTGTGGGGCCTTTTCGGGTTGAGGATGGGGTCAAGCTCAACTCCCAGTCCTACTGCCAGTTTCTGGAAGACACCTTCTTCAAGCAGTGGTACAGGAAGAAGTCTGCATCCTTCAAGAAAAACATGATTTTCATGCAGGACAATGCTCCATCACACGCGTCCAAGTACTCCACAGCGTGGCTGGCAAGAAAGGGTCTAAAAGAAGAAAAACTAATGACATGGCCTCCTTGTTCACCTGATCTGAACCCCATAGAGAACCTGTGGTCCATCATCAAATGTGAGATTTACAAGGAGGGAAAACAGTACACCTCTCTGAAGAGTGTCTGGGAGGCTGTGGTTGCTGCTGCACGCAATGTTGACGGTGAACAGATCAAAACACTGACAGAATCCATGGATGGCAGGCTTTTGAGTGTCCTTGCAAAGAAAGGTGGCTATATTGGTCACTGATTTGTTTTTGTTTTGTTTTTGAATGTCAGAAATGTATATTAGTGAATGTTGAGATGTAATATTGGTTTCACTGGTGAAAATAAATAATTGAAATGGGTATATATTTTTTTTTGTTAAGTTGCCTAATAATTATGCACAGTAATAGTCACCTGCACACACAGATATCCTCCTAAAATAGCTAAAACTACAAACAAACTAAAAACTACTTCCAAAAATATTCAGCTTTGCTATTAATGAGTTTTTTGGGTTCATTGAGAACATGGTTGTTGTTCAATAATAAAATTAATCCTCAAAAATACAACTTCCCTAATAATTCTGCACTCCCTGTATATCTGTGGCTTTGGCCTTGTTTGGATCAATTCCAACATCTAATCGGTTCATTTGTTCATTTGTCATTAGTTACAATGACAAATCCATATAAACCTTTCAAACTCTCGTTCTGGAGATACAGCACTAATAACGTCAAAACAGATTGACATCTACGAGGAGGTTTGGATAGGATTGAGCCTCGAGACATGGAAGGTAGGATGAATACGCAGGACTCTGGGATGCTTGAGTCAGACTGCCACTGGAGATGGGAAATGGCCCAACAAAGCATGGGGCAAGCTTCCTGCAGGTGACCTTAAGTGGCAGGTCTCTGGTGGATAGACCCTCTGACCGACGCAATAAGGAGGTGCCAGATGGCACTTGGCACACTTGACGTAGAACTTTGAAGACTTAAGTAGGGTCATATGAGCTTTTCTTCAGCCTTGTATGCACCACTTGACCAGGGCAAGAGCAGAGGGGACTGAGGCTGCCAATTCCTGGTTAAAAGACAGTGGAGGATGGTAGGTGCCCTAAAAGAGAACCCACACTAGTTTGGAGGACCAAGACGCAGATTCTCTGGAGCATAGGATGTGGAGCCCCACCTCTAGTTCCTGATTTAGCCACTCGGTTTGTCCGTTAGACTGTGGGGGGAACCCTGAAGACAAGCTGATGGTAAACCCCAGGAGCTGGCAAGACTCTCTCCAAAAGTAAACTGGGGACCTCGGTTGCATGAGAGGCCATGCTGGTGAAACATTTGCTGGGGCATAAGCAGAGCAGGTTCCTTAGCTAATGGCAGTTTGGGCAAGGCAATGAAATGAGCCATTTTGGAGAATCAGTCAACCACAAAGAGACCAGCCAACGAAGGTAAACCAATAACAAATTCCATGGATGTGTGAGACCATGGTCACCTGGGATCAAGGAGAAGGCCGGCCAGAGGAACCCTGGTTATCTTCAGCAACAAAATCCGTGATTTCATCACCTTTCTTAAATGATGGACACCAAAAGCACTGTACATCAGGGTACAGACAGGATGTGGGCAATTCTGGGGTGACAGAACACGGGAGAGCTATGTCACCATTAGAGGACTTGAGAGTACAGAAGTTTGGGGACTAACAACTTTCCCCCTGGACAGCCATCAGGTACTGGGAGACTGGAGACAGCTTGCAGGACCCGCCTCTTGATGTTGAGACAAAGGGCCATGACCATGATGGATAAAAAGAGGATGCGTTTGTGAATCCCAGGAACTGCTGGAACTGCTTCCTGCTATCGGCATGCAGTCAGTCCCTCACAGTTGTTACCAGACCAGAGTACAAAGCCCAAAAAAGCAGTGCAGGGGGTATGGAATTCACACTTCTCAACTTTCACATACACATGGTTCTGGAGCAGGCGTTGAAGCACAAGTTGATCATGGTGTCTGTTTTCCTCCATGGAGTGAGAGAAGATGAGAATGTCATCCAGATACACAAAGATAAACTTGATAAGCATGTCTCATAAGATATCATTAACCAAGGCCTGGAAGACCACCAGCATGTTGGTCAGGCCGAACGACATTAACAGATATTCAAAGATGGTTCTCTGGAAAAGCACCCAGGATGAGGCTCTCTGGACAATGTCATGTGACTGGGGGTGCTGGAGGAGGTTTAATGCCCCTTTTCCACTGAGGCAGTTTGAGTGCTGGTTCGGAGCCAGAGCCTAATTTAGAACCAGTTTTTTCTTTTTCGACAGCCAAAGCACCGGCTCTGAACCAGGAAAAGTGGTTCTTAAGTAGCACCAAAACGTTGCTGGTCTAGACTTAAGAACCGCTTGTGTTAGGGGCTGTGGGTGGGGCTACTGTTAGTGCATTTGATAATATACCTTAAGTATACTAATGTTTAATACACTTTTAATTTACCGCGATATGATACATTATCAGCACACATGATAGTAAGTAGCTACATGCTAAGGCTAACTTTTTTCTGTGTTAATGATAAAATAATGTTATGTACTTTCTCGATAACAACCTCCGTTTACACAGATTACATGGAGATGCACGTACACATTGGATTCCCCACGTTTGGATGCCAATGTAGGTTCACAAAGCCATGAGCATTAACAGTAAAGCAACATCCGCCACTGTTGATGTGTTTGTGTTTGCTGCTGCTGCGCTAAAGTTGCTGGGACATGTGACACATATACAGTGACATCAGACTCGGCTCTGTGATGGCTCTCTAGCCGGTGGAAAGGCAAACCGGTTCTTAGAAGGTTCGCCAGTGGAACCAACTTTGAACCAGCACCAGCTCTGAACCAGCACCCGGTTCTTTTTGGTGGAAAAGGGGCATAAGAGTCATGGCAACAGAAGCAGTTGAACTGGAGAGCTAGCTGAGGCACGGAATGAGTTCACTGATGCCTTCTTGAGATCCGTTATCTGCTTCTCATGGGCCGTGCTGGTCTGAGATAGATTCCCAAGGAGGGTTGGCAGATCAGGACAGTCTACTGAGTCCATGATTATCCAGATGGTAATCTGGAAGAAGGACTCAAATGCAGGACGCAGAGTTAAGAGAGTCTTTAATAAACAGTTCAAACAAATAGCACTGGCAAAATGGGGCAATAGTAAGGACAGATACAGCAGGCAGAAACAGAAGATAAGTCTGAACCAGTAATGGATATCACGCATAGTATCACCAGGGCGATACTGAGCAGGCAAGAATCAGCAACAGGGAACAAACAGGGTCAAACCAGGCAGGGAAGGAACAGAAACAAGGAAGGATGACTACACACGAGTGCAAGGCCATTTTTTTTTTTTTTTTTTTTTTAAACAGGAGGGTCACTGAATTATAATTTTGATGAAGATCTTTTTTCTTTTATTAATTACAGTTATTAATATCATATAGGTACTGTTGGAAAGTGGGCAAAAAATGCAGAAGACCAAATAATGTTCAGTACTTGTGCAAGTAACACACAGTATTAAGCATCAAGTGTATGTAAACTTTTTAATTTTGTCTTGTACACTATGTATAAACATCTGTTACATGAAAGTGTATTCAGGGTGGTTCTAATTAAAGAAACAAAAGATGCACTTTAATAACCTGCACATGGCATGCATGACTGGTATCACATTCCACCATTCGAAGAAGACTTCAAGAACAGAAATTAAGACGACATACCACAAGAAGCAAACCACTTAGTCAGGTCCATAAATATTGGGACATCGACACAATTCTAACATTTTTGGCTCTATACACCACCACAATGGATTTGAAATGAAAAGAACAAGTTGTGCTTTAACTGCAGACTGTCAGCTTTAATTTGAGGGCATTTACATCCAAATCAGGTGAACGGTGTAGGAATTACAACAGTTTGCATATGTGCCTCCCACTTGTTAAGGGACCAAAAGTAATGGGACAGAATAATAATCATAAATCAAACTTTCACTTTTTTAATACTTGGTAGCAAATCCTTTACAGTGAATTACAGCCTGAAGTCTGGAACGCATAGACATCACCAGACGCTGAGTTTCATTCCTGGTGATGCTCTGCCAGGCCTCTACTGCAACTGTCTTCAGTTCCTGCTTGTTCTTGGGGCATTTTCCCTTCAGTTTTTTCTTCAGCAAGTGAAATGCATGCTCAATCGGATTCAGGTCAGGTGATTGACTTGGCCATTGCATAACATTCCACTTTTTTCCCTTAAAAAACTCTTTGGTTGCTTTTGCAGTATGCTTTGGGTTATTGTCCATCTGCACTGTGAAGCACCGTTCAATGAGTTCTGAAGCATTTGGCTGAATATGAGCAGATAACATTGCCCGAAACACTTCAGAATTCATTCTGCTGCTTTTGTCAGCAGTCACATCAATAAATACAAGAGAACCAGTTCCATTGGCAGCCATACATGCCCACACCATGACACTACCACCACCATGCTTCACTGATGAGGTGGTATGCTTAGGATCATGAGCAGTTCCTTTCCTTCTCCATACTCTTCTCTTCCCATCACTCTGGTCCAAGTTGATCTTGGTCTCATCTGTCTATAGGATGTTGTTCCAGAACTGTGGAGGCTTTTTTAGATGTTGTTTGGCAAACTCTAATCTGGCCTTCCTGTTTTTGAGGCTCACCAATGGTTTAACATCTTGTGGTGAACCCTCTTTATTCACGCTGGTGAAGTCTTCTCTTGATTGTTGACTTTGACACACATACACCTACCTCCTGGAGCGTGTTCTTGATCTGGCCAACTGTTGTGAAGGGTGTTTTCTTCACCAGGGAAAGAATTCTTCGGTCATCCACCACAGTTGTTTTCCGTGGTCTTCCGGGTCTTTTGGAGTTGCTGAGCTCACCGGTGCGTTCCTTCTTTTTAAGAATGTTCCAAACAGTTGTTTTGGCCACGTCTAATGTTTTTGCTATCTCTCTGATGGGTTTGTTTTGTTTTTTCAGCCTAATGATGGCTTGCTTCACTGTTAGTGACACCTCTTTGGATCTCATCTTGGAGAGTTGACAGCAACAGATTCCAAATGCAAATAGCACACTTTAAAAGAACTTAAAGTTGACAAATTAAAGCTGACAGTCTGCAGTTAAAGTACAACTTGTTCGTTTCATTTCAAATCCATTGTGGTGGTGTATAGAGCCAAAAATGTTAGAATTGTGTCGATGTCCCAATATTTATGGACCTGACTGTATTAACAATAAGTATCAGAAGCCCAGGTTGAAATTCACAAAGACGTAGAGACACAAAGGTTTTGGAACCATTAACTGCTACCAAAGTGATGGAAAAAACTCGATCTGCTCAAGGTACAAAACATAAGCTTATCTATGAAACTTGGTAGTAGTAGTGTCAGAGCTTGCATGGCTGTTTCTGGAACAGGCTTACAAAAGAAGTTAGAAGCTTAAAGGAACATTCTAACTCCCAATTTATAGAGTAATGAATAAAGATTATTCTGAAGGAACTTCATAATGCAGCAAGACAATGAACAACAATGTCAACTGAACAAAGAACTTTTAGACTGGCCAAGTCAATGACCAGACCTTGACCAAATGAGCATGTATTTTACTTCCTGAAGAGGAGAATCAACCCGTAACAAATAACTGAAAAAGACAGTAATAAAAGCCTGGGAAGGCATCACAAAAAAGAAGCCAATGATCTAGTGATGTCATTGAGTCACAGCTTGATGCAGTTATTGAGAGCAAGCGATATCCAAGAAAAATATTGTGTTATTTACTTCAATTCTTCTGTTCCTAGAAATTTGTTGGCCTAATATTGAGAGATCAGATAGCATAGTTCAGTGTTTTAGGTAGATTGACACATATGGATGTAAATACCAAGAAATAAAAGCTCTTGTCTTGTTCATTGACTGTTGAATGGAGCAATCAATATAAACATATGTTGGTATAAACCTTGTTATACCAACAGTTTTGTAAGGGACTGTATTTCATAATGCACTACATTGTACAATTTATCCTAATTCAATAAACACACAATACTTACTTATCTTAAGTAATTATAGTTACTATGTTAAGCATTGTAACTATACTGACCATTATTACTATACCAACCATGTTTGTGATTTTTATTACTGACCTTCATGGGTGGAGGTTGCTGTCTGAAAGTGGCCGGTTGCCGTGGGTCTTGTTTTCTTGAGACTTGAAGCTGCTGAGCAGCAGCTGCAGCTGCTGCTAGAGATTCAGGAATGATGGGCTCGTGTGGCTCTTTCTGCCATTCGGCCTTCTGCTTCTCAAAGTAACTATATGGGGAAAACTCTACACTTTAGTTTCTTGAAGAAACACATGAAGCAGTATTAATTTCTTTGCCTGCCCTACAAAGAAATTTGATAAATTTTGAAAAATTACACACTCTAGCGAAAGCCTCTCCTCTTCCTCATTAAGGTTGGGCAGCCGGTTCAGACCAAGAGTCATTCTCAGAGCATCAACATGCTCCTTCAAGGGTTTGTATTCATCATGAAGGCGTCGTGTAGTCTCCAACAGTTTGTTCAGATCATTCTCTGACTGCTTAATAGTGCTCTCCATCTGCAGAAAATCAGACACAAAAGAGACTTTAAATGGGTGGCAATCCAAACTACATATATAGCCTTGTAAACTTTACAAAGACTGGCACACTGATGTTTGACAAGCATGTAGCTTTTAATTTCAACTTCCGAGTAGGATAAAAAAACTAAGAAAATGCAATCAATAAATAAATAAATAACAATAAATAAATAAACACATACAAACATACATATTAACCATAAAGATGGGAAGGGCTCATCAGAGTTCAGCATATAATTTCGTGTTATCAATACTGCTCACACCATTAACAGAAAAAAAAAAAAAAGTGTCTTCATTTTTAGATTTTTTTTTAAATCTATATTATAGATTAAAAAAAAAAATCTAAAAATGAAGACGGGGCAGAGTTCAATAAAGAGACAGCTCTAGGAAAAAAGCTGGTCGGCTGGTCCTGGTCCGGAGGCACCTGAAACGCCTGCCGGAGGGTAGAAGTGAGAATAGTTTATGGGCGGGATGAGAGGAGTCCTTAAGAATGCTGCGAGCTCGCCGGATGTCCTCCATAGCAGGAAGTGGAGTCCCTGTGATGTGCTTTCACCACCCGCTGCAATGCCCTACGCTCTGCAACAGAGCAGCTCCCATACCAGACTGTGACACAGCTGGTCAGGATGCTTTCTATCGCGCAGCGGTAGAAGTTCACCAGGATATCCGAGGAGAGCTGATTTTTCTTTAGTGTCCTCAGGAAAATGAGGCTCTGGTGAGCCTTCTTGACCAGGCTGGAAGTGTTGGTAGTCCACAACAGGTCCGCCGAGATGTGGATCCCCAGGAACTTGAAGCTGGAAACGCGTTCAACAGCCAACCCATTGATGTGGATGTTGTCATGTGTGCCTCCTGTCTCTTTCCTGAAGTCCACAATGAGCTCCTTTGTTTTGGAGGTGTTAAGGAGCAAGCTATTGTTATTTCACCATGTGGCTAGGTGCTGGATCTCCTCCCTGTAGGCATGATTGGATACATAATACAAATGTTCTGTGATTTTGGTGGTCAGATCACAAGTTGCACTTGACCCTGTTCACCTGTGTTCAGACCTCCCAAGATGTTAAGTCTAAATGAGGCCTTTTTAGACTTTTCTATTCAACCTTGTCTCCCTTTTCTCTGTAATGTAAATATTAGAACATGCTATTGTGAGGTTTGGTACCTTCACTACTGTAGACCAAAAACATTGCTGTATCTCTTGCACAATTCCTGCTTAAAAAAACGTTTATTGTTTTCAGTTCTTGTCAAGAAAAAAAATCATTGTTGACATTTTACTAAATTAAAGGTTGCCTATCCCCAGGGTTGTGTTGCCCAGAAATCACTGAAAACTGACTATGCTAAATATTGGTCGCTATCAACGTAATAATGTATGGTTTGCAATTTTAACTGCACTTAATTTGACTTTGTTTATTTACATTTCCACATACCTGTGTGTTCTGAAAATCTACCTAATAAAGATTTTTCTAACAGCTGCCACAGTACATGCAGAGCAATAATGGTAGTATCTATAATGTGTATTATTTCCGGAATTAGAAGATAAAACAGCAAAAGAAAACGGAAGATAAAAAAGGTGGCTGCAATCTGTTGAACGTAGGCCTACTTGTCAGCCAAGCAACTACAAATATAAATCAACCTGGACCTATTACCTGTTTGTCCTACCCATTGTCTACAAACTAATTGGCTTGTGGCCAAAGTGGCTACATAAGGAATTAATTACTGGAGCCCTCATACTCATCACAAGCCAAATTTCACCTCTATTTCCCCTTCCTTTACAGCTAGCTGCATTCCATCAACCCTTTCAGACTCTGATTCCTTTCCCACTCTACCAATGAAGTTAGGGTTTTTCCTATCCTGAAGAAACCCACTACAGATACCTTCGACATCAGCTAAAATCTTCTAAAATCCTCAAATGCAACAAATCAACTATTTGTTCATTGCCTATGCTCCTTTCCTTGTATAAGAGAGGCTTACAAATCAAAGAAGGTGACTGGCCATCTCCCGTGACACACTAAATTTTCTGCTTTACTATTGGATTTTGCTTTGAGTGCTGCAAATTTGTCATTCGATTGCATAGGCTGAAACCTTTCCATAGGCAGGTCAAGCACCTGAATCGGCCAAGGGGATCTTGAGAAAACGTTGTTTGGGCAATAACCAAACATTTTAATGTCCAGGACCTTTAAATTCAATGACGCAGTTATCTATAGAATTTAATCGTAGTGCTATTTAAATATGGAAAACTGTTGGAAAAGGAATACGATGTGTATATGTATGATTATGTTTTTAATTCAACAGCTTATCTGAATAGCAATCAGGAATACCTTATATTATCTGAAAGGCATGTAAACGCGTTTATTATGAATTTGTTTTGATTATTTGGTCCAAAGTTATCATTGCTTTTATTTGTGAAGTGGTAGGTTGCTCTTGAAGCTCACTAAGCCGGAAGCACATTCAGCTGTGGCATAACAAATATTACTGTATTGTATGGTGGGTAGATTCCAAAACAAACCCAAAAAGAGTTATATTTAGATAAAATGAACACCTATAATATCATATAGATCAAATAAATTAAGTAATAAAATAATAGTTTGCTAGCTGGAGAGTGCACCTAAACAATCCTCTATAAAAACCTCTCTGTAATACCTCTGATACACAATAAATAAATTAAACTTGAAACAGTTAATGGTTTAACAGTTTCTTGAATTCAAAGAGATATACTCTCTAAAATTTTACATTTTGTTCCATCTTCTCTTACTCTGACTTGAAGCAATCTCATGTGTTATCTTTATTTTGGTGCCAGAATTATTCAAATACACCTTGTAGTTTTTGAGATATATGTGATTTAATTGAGCATGTCATTTTCATGCAAGAGGTTTTAAAATAGGCCTAGGGTAGAAGATGTTAAGGGTTTCTTAACCTGCTCAAATCAGTTTTTAAACACTGTTGAGTACCTACAAAACCAAAAGTGGACTAGCTCCCCCTCACCTCAAAGCACTCATCACACCACACACTGCCCCACACTCCCTCATTCTCTAGCATTGCTTGACTATGACTGACATTCTTCAAGACTTACCTCTTCGGGAAGTACTTAAATCAGCATTTTAATCAAAAAGTGTTGTCTGTGTGCTTTTCTTACTGTGTTACCTCTTAAGGAATGTTTTAAGACTTGTTCTTTGACTGTGGCCTATTAAACTGGTACCAATATGTATTTATTGATAGAAACTTTAAAGCACATCTATAACTTGCTCTGGATAAGGGCATCTGCAAGGTGGTATAAACTCTTCCTACTTTCTTGAGAAATGTGATGGAAAACAGTCACAAGTATTCAACCTAGGCATTTATTTATTCAACTCTGGATTTATATATAGTAACCAAGTGTTTCCTATCGGTGTGTGGTTTAGGGTTTTCTCCCAGGGAGAGGGGAAGCATTTGACTGACTTGGAGTGAGAGATCCTTTGCCAAAGCAATGGGGCAAAACAGATCTTTTGTTATGCCTAAAAATATTTTCAGTTATACATTCTAAAACAGTCAAGACAAATCAGACCATAGCAGGCTGTCATAGTCTAGGTAATTAATGTAAAACACTGTTAACCATACCATATTTTACAATGGAGTAGCACTATAAACTATAAATGAGTCCGAATACACACCACATTGATATCAGCATGAATCAGGCGTAGTTCCTCAACATGTGCCATCTTCTCCTGAAGGAGCAGGTCCATCTCCTGCTTGTATTCTCTCAGGTGTTTCTCTTCAGCTTCAAGGGCCTCAAACTCGCTCTTCAGCCTGGATTTGATCTTCTGCAGCTGGAGAGTTTTATTCCTAAAGTACGTGCACATACAAATTATATTATATATGCAACTGTTACTTATTGGGCCATGTGTATAAGATTTATTTTACAAAAGCGGTGTCCTTGCTACATTTCCAACCACATTACATTATTGTGGCTAATTTTAGCTGTTAATCGAGGCTTGTTCCTTTGTTCGCCAAAACAATTACACATCGTATTGCCATCAAGACTGTGCCTACCATCGCTTCTACAAAAACTAACCGAGCTACATGAAATCACCGTGTGCAACAAGTGTTAATGTGGATTAAAATAAATAACTTAAAAGAAGGTGTTAACGCATAACGCTGGAAAACTGAACTGCGAATCCAAATAAGCGAAGCAATGCGCTGGTTAATCAGTAAGGCGCTAGCTCGCTAACCCACCGCACACCAATGAATGAAGTGGAAGGCATTTTTACCTTATTTCCAAAATATTTTCTAATTTGCACATTATCTCTTGCTCTTCTGTCATGGCCTCGTTTTCAATGTTTCAACGTCGACAATTAAGTGCTAATATTAACTAACTATATCAAGATCCGCGTATAAAGAAGTATAACGCAGTTACAGACGGCAGCTAACGCTACATAATACGCATGCGCAAGTACATTGACCACTGCTGTACGGCAGTCTCCGTATGCTGCTGTCAAAATAACTACGTCACGATAATTTGCCCGGAAAAAAAACATTCTGAAAATTCATTCCAAGGCCGCGATAAGTAGGTGTGCTGGAGAACCATTGGAGTTCAAGAATTCGTTTACAAGAAGAAGAAGAAGAAGAAGAAGAAGAACCACAAGAGTTCAAAACAAAAGAGTATGTGTTATCCAGCCCCAAAAAACACCACACTTACAGGAGGTTCAAATATAGCAAATAGATCACAGATAGATACAATATCTTAAAATTCTAACTTTGTGAAACAAACATTTTTCCTATTATAGCATCTATTTTTCCAAATCAACTAGTGGAAAACAGTATTGAATATCTCAAAGTTGAGAAAGAAAATTGTGGAATCATCTTTTAATTTCCAATTCTAAAACAAATACCGGGACAAGTCTAAAAAAAAAAAAAAGTAACTTATTAGTTAGCACTTAAAAGGGAGTGCTTACACACCTCAATGAAATGTTGGACTTGGTTAATTGAAAGGAAACAGATCCACCTAGAGAGTTGTCGGTTGAAATGAGGGAAAGGATTAAAAAAAACTTTAACAAGGAATTTCAACTCAGGTCAGAGAAGCTGGTTGCTCATAGTCAGCTGTGTCTGAAATCTAGTGCAAGTATATCCTTAATGGGAAGGTTATAAAAGAAAAACACTGGCAGGTTAAGGAAGATGCCAGAGTGTTGGGATTGAAAACGCAAAGCAATATGCCCTGAAAATAGAAAATACACAACAAAACAAATAAAAAGTTTTTGTGTGTTCAATGGGCAAATATCCATTCTTGCTCAGAAGTGATTTCCTCACCAGTATCAGATAAACACAATTTGACAATGATTTTTAATTTTTAGATAAAATTAGATTTATATATTTTAGATAAACCACCTAGACAAAAAAATATTATATATTAGCATATATTTTCTTATTGTAGAGTAAGTATTAAACAGTAATTGCTTGTAATTTTTTGTTTGTAATGGTGATGGTTTTCTAGTTTTCTACCACTGAAAGTGAAGATGTAATGTGTTGTACCTCGTATACCAGAAGGAACATGGCCATCTCGTGAGAGGTAATTGCATAATTACAAGTATTCAACTGATGACTGAAAAAACTCACAATTGTCCCATTGCACTCTAAGCCAATATTCTTTCAATCTCTCCAGGGTGACGCGTTTATACTGAAATAGGCCCTTGTGTGTGGTGATTGTGAGAAGTTCTCTGGATTGATCCCCAACATGCATCTAAAGATATGCTTGGTTTAAGTCAATTTTACAGAATTTGTGCCCTCCTGTTAATAAGGTGAAAAGATCATTAATGTGAGGCAGGCGGTACTGATCAACGGACAACACTTGGTTTACAGTTAATTGCAAGAGCTGGTGTCTCTCTGTTAATGTAGCACACAAATGTTTAAAGTTGTGCAATTTCATTGCATACTGTTTGAAATAAGTATGTTTACTTTCGAATCTCAGTGTCCAACCTCAGATGAATCAGAGGTCCAAATTTTATTATAAGCTCAGGATAGTGATAGAGATAGTGGTGTTTTGGTTTAAGGGAAAATTCTGGAAATACCTCTACTCTAGACTGGATATATTCTTCAATAAGTACACACAAATAAGCAACCTGATCAGCAGTAATAGCTGGTGTGTTCACATGCACAACTATTTCTTGCAGGAGTAAGATCAATTTCCATATACTACTTTCGCCTGTGTTTTTTATCCTGTTTCCATCCAATAAAGGGAGGACTCTCTGCAGGCACCAATTTTGGACTGCATGTCCACCCAGCTTCTGAGTATTTGACAAAACTCTGGAAGTTTGTCATCTGCATCATTTCCAAGATAAGAAAACTGCCTTATACTTCTATTCAGTTCTTCAAATGTGAAGTGTTTCTCTGTGTTTACCAAATTATTGATGAATAATGCCAAGTCACTGGAAACAATGCCCTCAAACAGATCATGACGTAGACATGGAGGGAGACCAGGCTGGCAGACATGAAAGTAAAGCAGCTGGTTGAATAATTATTTCCATCCCATATGTCCTCAAACACATCACTGATCGGTATGCGAGATCAAAATTGAAAGTTCAAAATGCTTTTTGAAAGCCTCTGATTGAAAGAGGGCATTAAGAGTTTCTTTTACAGGCACATACTGTGAAAAGCATTCTTTCACCAAAGCATTATTACCTAAATATGCACGCACTGGTTCGACGTAATTGAATGCATTTTTAAAGACTGTCTTTTGACACTGATGTGTACGCAAGATCGAAATTCCTGCCTTAAGTATATCGTTTTTTTTAATAAGGACAGAATATATTTCAACTTTAAGAAGGGAAAGAAACAGAAATTGCTAATTTTTTTATATAGTTATTTTAAAACACCTACTACTGAGTAAACTTAAACAGGCAAAATAAATGATGTTTATCTAACAAAGAAAAGCATCTAAACACTTATTTTTTAATGTTTTTCATGTCCCAAAACTGACTGCATGTATGTATTAACCACATGGATTAAGCTCAGCACATCAGTCAAAATGATAATTGTTTATAACAAAGAATACTTTAATATACGTACTCTATAGCTAAAGCGAATGACACTGTAGCAAACTAGAGCATTAATCCATGTTAAAATGGCATTTTTACCATTTTTGCTTTTACCTTTTAGTTCAGAATCCACACCTTTGCATCCACTATGGCGAGCTCCGTCGCGCTATTTGCTGCCTCCCGCCTAAAATTACCCTAAAGTTAACAATACGTTTCTAACTAACATAACATCATTTACAATGTTTTTTTTTTGTCAATGTTTTTACCTTTTAGTTCAGAATCATTACACATTTGCATCCACTACGGCGAGCTCCATCGTGCTATTTGCTGCCTTCTGCCTACAACAAGACCCTTAAAGTTATAGACACAAACGTAACTAACGCTATGTTTAAAAACAACAATAGAATATTAATAGTATATTAAGTTTTTCAGGTTTTTGAACAAGAAATAGACAAAATTGTGCACATCTGAAATTATATGTCTAATGAATTGGTTCTGTCTAAAATATCAATGTCATATATTTTAATATTTGTGGACATAATTTAAGTGAACTTACTGACTAGTTCTGAATAATGCCTCTTCAGACACTCTTCACTCTACAGAACTCACTGGCTCAGACCCAAAGTGTCACATTACAATAAATTACTGTGAAAATGCAAGAACTACAGTGACAACAAATTAACCTGTATATTCTCCTATGTACTCCTGATGGGAGGAGTGATTGCCTTGAACTGCGTGAAAGGCCTTCTTTTTAATTTGTCCATTTAGCTCAACTGTTACCTGTGTGAATCATTTCATTGTCACTGCTTCCCCAGTGTAAGATTTGAGAGTCACGTCAGGCAATTTGAGTGGCACATTCAATATTTCGCTATATATCACATCCAACACCAGAGACATGACCACAAAAGTGTCGATCTCCATTTTCACTGTTGTCCCTCCAACAGAACAGTGCGACTGTGTGCCACCTGCAACATTAAGCACATGTAAATAAAGTTCCTCGTCTGATGTGTCCGTGCGCTCACTTTTTTCTGGCCCACAGAGAATACATGTTTGTTTTGCTTCCTTCTGAATCCTGTTTTTTGCAGTGATTTCTGTAGCCATATGTGTTCTTTTTTTTACAGCAACACCACTCCATGTCTTTAAACCAGCATGTGGTAGGTGAGTGTCCTTTCTTGCCACAATGAAAACATGAGCCTATGTTGTCTGCTTGTGTTGTCTTTAATTTATACTGTACACTTTACCATTCAAACTCTGTTGAGCTTCCTTAGCAGCCAGCTCCATTGACATGCTGATCTGAATCGCTCTCTGCAGCGATAGATTGCTCTCATTTAAGAGCCTTTGTCGTTGACCTCATTCAAGTCAAGTCACGAAGCTTTTATTGTCATTTCAATAAGTTAGTCCTAGCCACATACCTGTAAAGTGCATTTGTGCAAGACAAAAGACAGTGCAGACAAATGATACAAAATTGTTGTATATTCTACAGTACATGTTCAAAAATACAGGAATAAACACATACTGTAATATAATAGCAGCAGCTATATGAGGTATTGTATTGAGTTGTGCAGCAATTGACTGAAGGTGTAAGAGAGCATGTGCAAAGATAGCAAAACAGTATGCAAAACAGCATGTAAACAGTTTGATATGGGTTGTGCTGTAGATATGGATGTGTATTGGAAGTGTGTGTATTTGGTGCAGATCAGTGCAGTCCACACAGTTGTGTATGTGTGTGTTCTGCTCAGTACAGTTCAGTTCTGTTGTTCTGGTCTGGTCAGACCTGGCCATGTTGGCAGTTGTTTTAAATGTACTCTACTTCTCCACAAATGATTTTCCAGACATTGGAATCACTGATTACAAATTCTTTTGAGATCTTTTTATATACTTTACTAGATTCATAAGCATGAACAATCTTCTTTCTGAAGGTCTCAAAGAGCTCTTTGGATCTCACTATGGTGATACGTCTCACTTCAACCATTAAGAGCAAACCAAACTAAATATCTGATATTTAAATAAGGCAAGCCTTCTTCAAAATGCTCTGTAATAATGCTCTAATAATTTGCACCTGATGTGATACACCTGTAGGTAATTTTATTCATTTTAAGTACAAATAATTTTGGGGGGTCCTTACTTTTTCCTCACAAGAAATTCGATTTTTTTCAACTATATTTTACAGATTATTTAACAAAGAATTTTCTTCAGTTTTATTTGTTTAATTATATAACTTGAATCTTCCAATATTGTTAAAATGAAGGTCAAATGCCCATATGTTTAACTATGTTAAAAAAAAACAACCACAGGCTTCCATGGGGTGTACTAATATTTTCACATGACTGTAGCTGTTAAATCATGTACTTTATTTTTCCACTAGCCACCTACAGACATAGCCTTTATATACCAATTAGGCATAACATTATGACCACCTTCCTAATATTGATTTGGTCCCCCTTTTGGTGCCAAAACAGCCATGAGCTGTCAAGGCATGGACTCCACTAGACCCCTAAAGTCTTGCTGTGGTATCTATCACCAAAATTTCAGCAGCAGATCCTTTAAGTCCTGTAAGTTTGTAAGTTATTTACATGCTCGACTGGATTGAGATCTGGAATCAAACTCATTGTTGTGCTCTGCAAACCATTCCTGAACCATTTTTGCTTTGTGGCAGGTCACATTATACTGCTGAAAGAGGCCAAAGCCATCAGGGAATACCATTTCTATTAAAGGGTGTACATGGTCTGCAACAATGTTTAGGTAGGTGGTACAGCTACTCTGAGCTTGAGGACATGATATTTCTGTACAGATTCTCCAACTCCGCCAAGGTACAACTGCAGATTATGCCATACAATTTCATATGTTGGCTGCACAATGTCAGTTGAACGACCTGGCTTTAAAAGCCTTATTCAGGGAAGGACTTTGTCCTTCACTATGGACTGAACTTGCCTGCTTAGATGAAGGCAACACCCTCACACAGTATATCATGTTGGCTATAGAGTTATGTAATCTACTCCGCAATTGGCCCCCATGCTCCCATGTCTCAATGAAACTAGTTAGGATGGAGCCGAGCGAGCCTATGCAGATTGGGTGATCTCGTTTATCCACTAAGAAAATGACAATGACAACTTCACCAACAGTTGTGAACTTTTTGTGAGAGAGTAGGTCACATGTGTACTTCATGCCTGGAGAAGCTTGAATATGTTCCTAAGGTGAGCCCCAATGGGTTCTGTGCAGTGCCAATAAACTGATCTGGAAAAGTGAGAGGGATGAAACTATACTTTGAGACCCTGATATTGCTACGTGTTTTGGATTCAGTTGCCTGGATTACTCTGTGTGCTAATAAACTCTGCTTTGTATCTGAATTATGGATTCAGCCTCATGTCCAATACACACTGCCTCTACTGGCTTGCCTTCTTCCCATAGCCTGTCCTGGTGCCATGTGTTCCCCATGTGAGTGAAGCACACACACATGGCCATCCTTGTGAGGTGAAAACATGATTCATCAAGCCAGGCAACACTGCTCTGTGGTCCAGTTCTGATGCTCACATGCCCATTAGGTGCTTTTGGTGGTGCACAGGGGTCAGCATGGGCACCCTGACTGGTCTGTGGCTATGCAGCCCCATATGCAACAAACTGAGATGCACTATGTATTCTGACTTCTGTATATTCAATATGTATTCTGACTTCTTCAGGAATCTGAGATACAGTAGTTTGTCTGTTGTATCAGACCACACAGGCCAGCCTTCGCTCCCCAAGTGCATCTATGAGCCTTGGCTGAGAGATACTGACCACCCCTCAAGAGCTGCAGATTTGAAGATGCTCTGACCCACACTGTAAAAAATGTACTGTAGAAATTACAGGAATTACCTGGCAAATATTTGCCAATAAAATCCTGTAAAAGTGTTGGTAATTGATGTAAAATGGTTTGCAGTTTTATACTGTAAAGCAGTTTACAGGAAATTGTTGCATGCTAAGTACAGTACTTTGTTGTTATTTTTACAGTAATGTAAGAGCAAACTTGTATTATGTGTTACAGCTACAGTTAATTCTGTTATTTTTTTGTAATTTAATCAAATTACAGTATTGAGCTGGAAACTAAAGTTGCCAGTAACAGAAGCCTTTATTCTTAATACTAAATAATTGAATTTAATAATTGCAGTATATATGGTTTAGCTTGTTATACCACTAACTGTTAAAAGTACTGTTTGCTACTGCATTAATACGTTTTTAAGGTTTCTTGTGTTTTCATTTTTCATCCAGTAATGGGCATTTTTGTATTTCTTTGCCAAAAACAAATAAATCTTACTTACTAAGCAAGTTGTATACATTCTTTAGTTTTAAAAGTATTAAAGAACACAGATATCGGATCGATATCGGTATCGGCCGATACCGGCAAACGCTGGTATCGGAATCGGATCGGAAGAGAAAAAGTGGTATCGGTGCATCCCTAATTGAAACACATTAGAAAAGGTGTCTTTCTGTGCTATTTATAGTTATAGTCCTTATGTAGTACTGTCTGGTATTTTTATTGTTATCAAGATCTTGTGTTCATTGTTCTAGCAAAAATCATAAAAGTCAGAATGTACCTATAAAACATGTACATCAGATCAAACAAGTAGCAAACATTTCCTTCTGTTAAATTAGACTAAAAACAAAATAGTAGTGCTTTACAAAAAGTTAACAAAAAGTACAGATTTAAATGAAAAAATCATTCTATTACCTTTGAACAAATTTAAGTGTGCAGGATGTCTGCTCCTGGTCAGTGGTGTCAAAAGTATTCACATTCATTACTCAAGTAGAAGTATAAATACTAGGGTTTAAAAATACTTCTGTAGAAGTTGAAGTATCAACTCAAGCTTTTTACTCAAATAAAAGTATAAAAGTACTGGTTTCAAAACTACTTTAAAAGTATAAAAGTAAAAGTAATGCAAAGAAAAAAATTTCATTAAGGACAAAAGCTTGCACTACCCCATCTCCTCAAAAAACATATTTCTAAAAGCCATAATGACTATAATGTTATATTAATATGATAATGTTGAAAAATTTGGGATGCACTAGGCTACCTTTTTCAGCCGCATACTTTATATGCCCATTGAAAAAGAACGCATTTTAGTACAATGCAAATACATTAAAGAACCGTATATGTGTACTACTGAGCTGTGTTTCATGGAGCGGAAGATACTGTATGACTAGTTGGCTATAAGTATTGTAATGGTGCAAAAAGTCAAACTTCAGAGGCATGTCATCAATAACCTTTATTGAAACAAACACAACCAAACAACAACAGAATCAACAACAAAAGGGAAGCACAGAACATGCGACAAAGAGTTACCAATATCCTTTGTTCAGCCTCAAAAGCAGCTGGTTTTCAAGGTTCTTTGACCCAATGCATGCTCTTCTTGGCCTGAAGATCAGCCCTGCAACACTGAACAGTCTTTCACAGGCTGCTGAGGCCAGGAGTGGCGTATTATGTTTAAGCCATAGCTGGCACATTGCTGGGAAGGACTTCAGTACCTCTACTGTGTCTCGTGGGCACCTCAGGTACGCATCCAACTGCTGGGTCGAATCAAGAGGGCTGGTCTTCTTCAAGCAGGAAAAGAAGTCCTCTTCCTCAGATGATTGGGAGCCCTAACTGATGTGATTCTCGGCCTGACAGTCTAAGTGGTTTCTGATGCAGTCAAGGCCACTAGGCTACCTCATCCTCATCCTCATGTTGTTCTAAATCTGTATGAATTACTTTTTTCCGATGAACACACAAGAAGATATTTTGATAAATGATGATAAGCACACAGCTGATTGTAACCATTGACTTCCATAGTAGGAAAACAAATGATGGAATTCAATGGTACCGTCAACTTTTTGCTTATCCTCATTTATCAAAATATCTTCATCATGTATCACTATACTTACATAATATTTGTTTTCCTACAAGTAAAAAGTACAAGTAATTGCTTGAATATGTAAGGAGTAGAAGAAAAAACTATGCTAAAAAATAATTACTCCATTAAAGTATAGATACTCAAAATTTCTACTTAAGTAAAGTAACGACGTATTTGTACTTCGTTACTTGACACCTCTGCTCCTGGTAAACCAGGTTGAAGTTGTAATAAGATGAAAACAAAGCTGCAAATCCAGCCACAAATTTGGAGTGTGAATTTACAACCACCTGTCCCTCAATACTGAGCATCCACTTGTTGCAGTGAGAATTTCACCGAAAATGAATAGATATAAACAATATGCTAAACGGTTCAAGTTTATTAAATAATTGACAATAAATTACAAAACATACACTACCTTAAACAATAAGTCTGGGAGAGTCTGGAAGAGTCAAATGTTTTTCCACATCAGTTGGTGTTGCAGACACCTACAAGAAAGAAAAAAATGTTGTGATACTTTAAATGTATTTACATACATGTGATCAAACTACACCTCCACAAAACAAATTTATAATAAAAAAAGCACTGTGTGTTACTTACATCGGCTTGAAGAATGAGTGTTGCAGATTTCTCTTTAAAGTGTGACCGAAGAAGAAGAATCACACATGGAATGATACAAGATGCACCACTCTCATCAAATTTCATTATTATGTGCTACATCTCATCTGAGTTGCTCCCTGCTGGCTTTTTTCAAAAAAACTGAATCATCTTTCCCTTTTCTTCCATGGAGGGTTCAAGTTTTTCCAGAATGCTGATATTTGTAAGTTACAGTATTTAAAGTGGTTATGCAGTTCTATAGGTGTGAAAAGGTTTGACCAGTCATTTTTCAAGCAATGGATGGTGATGACAGGCATTGATGGATTTCCGTTGGAGATAGTATGTTGCTTTCATTAACTGACTGAGATACAGGACACTCAGGCTGCCATCTCACACAACCGTACTGGACAGCAGGTCCTGGAGCAACGTCTTTTGCCGGTGAATTTGAGGTCTTTTTTGGTTTTGTAGGGCGTTTTCCCAGTGCAATGGCTGTTTTAATACCAGATGGCATCCTATTCTTATTCCAAACTGACAAATCCACAGTACTGGAGACTCGACTGGAGTTTTTGGTTGAAAAACTAGACTCGAAAGATGAAGAATCCTCTGGTATATCTAAAATGTTTGTGGACTCTAGTGGTGTTACTTTTACATAACTTGTTTGGTCTGAAAGAGGAGAATTGAAGAACTGATGAAGCAACAACGAACACAACAAAACATTACATTTCTTTGTTAGTGTTCCACAAAAAGGCTAAAAAAAGATCATCCCATTTAATGAACTGCAGGTCAGATTTAGACTCAACTCCTAGCTCGCTAACTTGTTCAGGAGAGAGAGTAGTTTCTCTTCTGATAGCCCAGGTAGGACTGCCAACACAGTATCTTGTACATCATCCCTTAATGTTGACATGACTCTACAAACCTGGGAAAGAGTGATGAAAAATAATCACTGGGGAACAATTAATCTTGTACTGTGGCAATGGATAATAATCAAGGAGATCCTCTTGCTTTACACACAAAATGTCTGACTCTTGAACTGTCTCTGTTAGACAGTGGATGCCCATATCAACTAGTGCCACAACCTGCTCCCTCTTTAAAACAAAGTAGACAGATTCATTAAAGTGAATTAAAATCAGCTTAATCTCACCCATGTGCAGACCTTATTCATCTTGTTTTAGTACAACATACATGTTATTTGTATTTTATTTTATTGTACTTTGTGCCTTTGTAAATTACATTATCTGCAGTTATAGTGGAGTTATGAGTGAAATTAAATGCAGCAGTTGCTACCTAAATGCTCTCATTGTAATCAGAAACATGAAAATCATTTCCTCTGTCAACCTGAATTACAGGTGCCAGTACTGTCATTTAACAGTAAAAATCTAACAATAAAAATGTGACTCTTGTCAAACTTGTTCAAATCCATACGCTTGCCAAATTTTTCTGCGTCTAATACATCAACTTTGAGGACTCAAAGCTCAGCAGTAATACCTACAATATTCATAAAATGTATCAGTCAGTATTTAGGCATCAACATAGCAAAGCGACAGTGCTGCTTAAAATTGAAAATGACCTGTTACTGGCCTCTGATCAGGGTTGTGTCTCTGTGTGTTGCATCCGGCATGCCTACTTCTATCAAAAGGTGCAGGCTATTTGCTAGTGCCTCAAATATACAGTAGAAGGATACAGCAGGAGGCAGAGCTTTTTCTTACATAGCCCCACAGTTATGGAACAGACTTCCAAGTAGTGTTCGGGACTCAGACACAGTCTCAGTGTTTAATTCCAGGCTAAATACACATTTGTTTAATCTAGCTCTTTATGAATTGCTTTCCTTAGGTAAAGTAGCAGATCTGGAGGGTTCATGGGCATAGAGTGTTTGGTGAACTGGGATGTCTGGATGCTGTCGGCTTCACTCAGGTTTGCAGACTGTGGAGTGGTTGGACGCTTTTACATCCCAGAAAGCCCTCATGTCTGTGTCACTTTTTGGCTCTAGCCTTTTAGTTATGCTGTCATTGATAGTCTTGCCGGAGTCCCTGTCTGCACTTTGCACATAATTTACATTGTCCATCACCTGATTACTGTTATACCTAATAATTTCCCCCTCTCTGAATCTCTCACTCTTTCTCTTTGCTGAGCTATATATGACACTCCCGAGCTCCCAGTGTTCCGAGTTCCTAGTCTGATTGTCTTTTCTTATGGTGCTACTTCATCAATCCTGATGTTCTACCCCTGGTTGGAGTCTTGTTGCACGGTGGTCACCCTGCCAGGGATTGATCTGCATGGTCAGACAGTGACTCATGGGATTGTTGTGGGTGGAGCTTTCCGGAGACCATCATGCCTTCTTTGAACCAATGTTGTGTCAGTCAGCTGTATGGTCTAGACTTTATCAGCAATTATTTTAATTTACTTTGATCGGAAGGAATTAGTGTGGGGTCCATGGTGAACTCAGAGTTTGCTCTGACCTATTAGTTCCTCAGGGGCTCTCGGTTGCACTATTATAAACTGTTGTCGAAATGACATTATTTACATTTACATTTTTTACTGTCCAGTGTCACCCAAATGAGGATGGGTTCCCTCCTGAGCCTGATTCCTCTCAAGGTTTCTTCCTCATATCTTCTCAGGGAGTTTTTTCTTGCCGCCGTCGCCTCCGGCTTGCTCATTAGGGATAGGGATAGATATATAGTATTTTTAATACTTTTAAATACAGGTACATATTAAACTTTAATTATATGTATTCATTTATTTATTTTTAATTTTGATTTATTTTTACATTTTTTTACATTTTTATTTTTACATTTATTTTTTACATATGTTTCTATACTTCTGTACAGCTAGTTTGAGACAATGGGAATTGTTAAAATTGCTATACAAATAAATTGAATTTGAATTTTGTCATTTTTGTATCCTTTGTAGCTACAGGATAATCTAATCTCTAGTCTGTTGTCTAAGATAGGAAAAAATCAGTCCTCTTTTCATCATGCATCACTCACTCAATCATTTTCTACCGCCTATCCGAACTACCTCGGGTCACGGGGAGCCTGTGCCTATCTCAGGCATCATTGGGCATCAAGGCAGGATACACCCTGGACAGAGTGCCAACCCATCGCAGGGCACACACACACTCTCATTCACTCATGCAACCACACACTACGGACAATTTTCCAGAGATGCCAATCATCCTACCATGCATGTCTTTGGACCGGGGGAGGAAACCAGAGTACCCAGAGGAAACCCCTGAGGCACGGGGAGAACATGCAAACTCCAAACACACAAGGCGGAGGCGGGAATCGAACCCCCAACCCTGGAGGTGTGAGGCAAACGTGCTAACCACTAAGCCACCGTGCCCCCATCATGCATCATACTAAAAAAATTAATAATGTGGGCCCCCCAAAAGTATTTGAACGAGAAGGCCAACTCATTGTTTCTGCTTTACACTACACTGTGTGCACAATTATTAGGCAAATGGTATTTATCAGCTTAATTTTATTCATGTGTGAAGCCTCGTGTGTGTGGTTGTGAGTGCACACAGATATTAAAATATCTGAAAAGCAAAGCATAAACAAATCCTGCCTCCCATCTCCTCATTTCTCCCCGATTCTTGGAAAAATTTACACTGGTGCAGAAACTCAAGAATTGGGCATCATATGCCGTGATGGAGATTGTTACCCACCTTCTAGAAAGGACAGATGTACCATACATTCTCCTTGGCTGTCATATGTGTTGCTTTTTACTTTAGTCTGCCTATGTATCTGTGTTAAGTAATTAACTTAACATATGTCTTATCACCATTTTATTTCCTGATATTTTTTTCTGGGGGATTTTTTTTCTGTCTTTTCACCTCATAAAAATCACCTTTTTCTTTTTTTTCAAAAAGTGTATTTTAATGTATGTGATTTAACAGAGGAAACAGACATAAACAGGGTAAAATGATTTTTTCTTTGAATTTGCAATGATTGTGTAATATTTAAGCCCCAAGAACAATGTTGGGTTTGTTTCATATAAGCATGCACAAATTTATCTTTACACGAATGAATATTTTAAGTAAAGAAATTTCGAAACTGAAGTTTTTGTTTGTTGGTGTGTGTGAAAATAAGTGAATAAGCTAGCACTTATTTTCCCTGTTTATTTCATTTGTATATTCTGAAAAACAAACAAACAAATAAATATATAAATAAATAAAACCATTGAAGAGAGTTTTAAGTTGATGATATCCTAAGTCTGTAACCTAGTGAATCAAGGTATTCTTTGATAAATATTTCAAAGCACTTCATATGCAACTTAACCTGCACAGCTAAAAATAAGAGTACAATGCTCTTAATGAACCTCTGTCTATCTGTGTGTGTTTGGAGGAAGTAATTAATATTATAGCCTTATTGGCATTTATTTTAACATATAGTTAATATATTTATATAAAATATATTTAATTAACATATAGTTTTATTTCCATTTATTTCCTAAGAGAGTTTGTGTGTGTTTGTCACATAAGACCTTTTTAAAAAACCATCTAGAACATTTATGTACAAAGAAATAAGAATAAAACTCTTAATAACCCTTTTGTATGCAAAAAGGTTAACCTGCACAGCTAAAAATGTTAAACCTCTTAACTTTAATATAATTGTTGTTTATACTTACCGAGAAACTGTAATTCATTATGATTTAGGACAATCTCCAATCTCAGAATGGCTGACCATCTATTATGCAAGCTCTACCTCAGTTATATGGTGTGAGAGATTACTTACACCATTACTTACCCTGTTCACCTAGAAGAGGTTGAGTTGTGCAGGAAAGAATTGTTGTTTATAGACTACCACTGAGACAAAGATGTGTTTGATGTATGTTTTCACCTCATCTCAGAACTCAACCTGGATATTTCAAAATATTCATTCATTCATTCATTCATTCATTCATTCATTCATCTTCTACCGCTTATCCGAACTACCTCGGGTCACGGGGAGCCTGTGCTTATCTCAGGCGCCATTGGGCATCAAGGCAGGATACAGCCTGGACAGAGTTATTTCAACATATGTGTATTCAAATTTGAATATATTTAAAACTTAGAGAGTTGATAAATGATGAACTGACTGAAACCAATTAAACTTAATTTTGAAGGCTATCATCTTCTTAAATGCAATGGAAAATTTTCAGTTTCATTTAGCTAAGAACAGAAGATGAGCAAGTAGTTTTGTTTGGTTTTCCCACCTACATGGACCTGAATACCTATAGACAACTCAAAGAATACACATGTGACAAAGATGTGTATTCAGATTTGGATGTATATTTTAAACTTATTTTTTATTTGTACTAATGAGCTCTTAATGTTGACTGAAATTGCAATAAAAACATTGAAAAACATTAAAATAAAAAAAATTAAAAGATTTATTTAAATTAACAGATTTCATGTTGTTAAAAGGGGGGCACGGTGGCTTAGTGGTTAGCACGTTCGCCTCACACCTCCAGGGTCGGGGTTCAATTCCCGCCTCCACCTTGTGTGTGTGGAGTTTGCATGTTCTCCCCGTGCCTCGGGGGTTTCCTCCGGGTACTCAGGTTTCCTCCCCCGGTCCAAAGACATGCATGGTAGGTTGATTGGCATCTCTGGAAAATTGTCCGTAGTGTGTGATTGCGTGAGTGAATGAGAGTGTGTGTGCCCTGCGATGGGTTGGCACTCCGTCCAGGGTGTATCCTGCCTTGATGCCCGATGACGCCTGAGATGACGCACAGGTTCCCCGTGACTCGAGGTAGTTCGGATAAGCGGTAGAAGATGAATGAATGAATGTTGTTAAAAGTTCATTCTAACAAAAAAAAGCTGTTAAATTCTAACAAAAAATTAAGTCTGTAAGAAACATCTGGTGTGAAAGTTCAACTATGCTGATCAGCAAAATGTTAAAATTACTGCAATAACTTGTTCTTTGGAGACTGTACTCCTGTAGTTCACTCACTTCCAAGATTCACAAACATCTTCCAGACAGCCTCAAAGGATTACTGTATTCTTGATACACTCCATGTTAAGAGCATAAAGCAGACCAAAGAGGAGAAAGAATGCTTTTATGAGGTATCCCAGATTGTCCATAACTACTTCCAAATATTACTTCCACACTTTACCACTTCAAGGATTCCCATTTTCATGCCCTTTGTGCATGACCCCAATGCAATGTCATGTGAAACACAGTATATAATGGAGAATAGTAAACAATTTTATATAGAAACAGAAACAACTGAACTGGGGAAAGCTTTTGAACGTTTTTTAGTTTGAGTTTGCAAGAGCAGTGCTAGTAAAAATTTAAATAAACCTCAAAACAAATTACCAGAATGGTCTTTGAAATTAAAGCTCTCACTCTTATGTACTTCAAGAGAAGACCATGAAGAACATTAGACCTCCTATGTGAAATTACATCTGCCAAGTGGAGTTTGTGGAGTGTCAACACATAAGATATGACATCATTAAGATAAAAAAAAATAAAAAATTACAGTTAAAAACCTACATAGTAAAATATCATTCCACAGACAAGTACCAGACCTGGGCATCCAGTTTTTCAAAAGGTTATTCCAGTAGACTACCCCACTTGTGTCACTTTGTGTCTGTACATTTTCAGCAGCCCCCTGCTGTGATTTTCCATTGATGTCAGGAATGTTGGCTCGGGGGACTCCGGAGGCAGCTGATAGGTACCGGAGGGCCAAGCGAGCTTCAGCCCGGGTGGTTGCAGAGGCAAAAACTCGGGTCTGGGAAGAGTTCGGTGAGGCCATGGAGAAGGACTATAGGTTGGCCTCGAAGAAATTCTGGCAAACCGTCCGGCGCCTCAGGAAGGGGAAGCAGTGCCCTGCTCACACTGTTTACAGTGAGAGTGGGAATCTGCTGACTTCGACTGGGGACATTCTCGGACGGTGGAAGGAGTACTTCGAGGATCTCCTCAACCCCACCGACATGTCTTCCACTGAGGAAGCAGAGGCAGAGGGCTCAGTTGAGGACTCATCGATCCCCCAAGCTGAGGTCACTGAGGTGGTTGAGAAGCTCCTCAGTGGCAAGGCACCGGGGGTGGATGAGATCCGCCCTGAGTACCTCAAGTCTCTGGATGTTGTGGGGCTGTCTTGGTTGACACGCCTCTGCAACATCGCGTGGCGGCTGGGGACAGTGCCTCTGGACTGGCAGACTGGGGTGGTGGTCCCTCTGTTTAAGAAGGGGGACCGGAGGGTGTGTTCCAACTACAGGGGGATCACACTCCTCAGCCTCCCCGGAAAAGTCTATGCCAGGGTACTGGAGAGGAGAATTCGGCCGATAGTCGAACCTCGGATTCAGGAGGAACAATGTGGGTTTCGTCCCGGTCGTGGAACACTGGACCATCTCTATACCCTCACCAGGTTGCTGGAGGGTTCATGGGAGTTTGCCCAACCAGTCCACATGTGCTTTGTGGATCTGGAGAAGGCATTCGACTGTGTCCCTCGTGGTGATCTGTGGGGGGTGCTCTGGGAGTATGGGGTCCGGGGCCCTCTGCTAAGGGCTGTTCGGTCCCTATATGACCGGAGCAGGAGTTTGGTTCGCATTGCCGGCAGTAAGTCAGACTTGTTCCCGGTGCATGTTGGACTCCGTCACCTGTCCTGTTCATTATTTATATGGACAGGATTTCTAGGCGCAGTCAGGGGCCGGAGGGAGTCCGGTTTGGGGACCACGGGATTTCGTCTCTGCTTTTTGCAGATGATGTTGTCCTGTTGGCTTCTTCAAATCAGGACCTTCAGCGTGCACTGGGACGGTTTGCAGCCGAGTGTGAAGCGGCAGGGATGAGAATCAGCACCTCCAAGTCCGAGGCCATGGTTCTCAGCCGGAAAAGGGTGGCTTGTCCTTTTGGGTTGGTGGAAAGCTCCTGCCTCAAGTGGAGGAGTTTAAGTATCTTGGGGTCTTGTTCACGAGTGAGGGAAGGATGGAGCGGGAGATCGACAGGCGGATCGGTGTATCTTCTGCAGTGATGCGGTCGATATACCGGTCTGTTGTGGTGAAGAAAGAGCTGAGCCGCAAGGCGAAGCTCTCTATTTACCAGTCGATCTACGTTCCTACCCTTACCTATGGTCATGAGCTTTGGGTCATGACCGAAAGGACAAGATCCCGGATACAGGCGGCCGAAATGAGTTTCCTCCGCAGGGTGGCTGGGCGCTCCCTTAGAGATAGGGTGAGGAGCTCGGTCACTCGGGAGGAGCTCAGAGTAGAGCCGCTGCTCCTCCACATCGAGAGGAGTCAGCTGAGGTGGCTCGGGCATCTGTTCCGGATGCCTCCTGGACGCCTCCCTGGGGAGGTGTTCTGGGCATGTCCAACCGGGAGGAGGCCCCGGGGAAGACCTAGGACACGCTGGAGGGACTATGTCTCTCGGCTGGCCTGGGAACGCCTCGGTATTCCCCCGGAGGAGCTGGAGGAAGTGTCTGGGGAGAGGGAAGTCTGGGTGTCCCTGCTCAGACTGCTGCCCCCGCGACCTGGCCCCGGATAAGCGGTAGAAGATGGATGGATGGATGGATGGATGGATGTCAGGAATGTTGACTTTATGTTAATACGATTTTTGCCTAAACCTGTTGATAATCATGGGAGAATCCAAATAAGCAAACAGCAAATAATGCAGAGCAACTGATTAAGACATTCAGTTCTAGTTCCATGGTACATTAAAACTGAATATGATTTACCTGTTCCTTAAAAAACTCTGTGGCATTTTTAGTGTATTTGTCTGTTTTAGGGTGTGATATCTATAGACGGGGTACAAATACATGGAAAAAACTCCTTTTCCAGCTTTCCAGTGATGAAGTCTGTAGTTCTTTAGCAGAATACTGTATATTGCTTAACTGTTGAAAATGTACAATAACAATACTGCATTGCGTTTTAGGGTTAACAGTGCAGCTCCTGAACCGAAACTGATACCTATGATAAATAGGTAAAACAGCCTACAACTCCTAACATATTAATGGATTTGGGACAAAAACTAGCAATCTACCACCAGAGGACTAATAAGCACTATAAACTGTATGGATATTGAAAAGCTTATTTTAAGCCTTATGTTAATATTATATGTGCTTCATGGGACTCCAATTAAGAAATTGTGTGGCCAAAAGCCAAGAAATATCCTTCTGCACATGCGTGAAAGAGTAACTATGCCCTGTGTTATGCCCTGTGTTTTGTGTGAGATTAAAAGGGCTTGAGCACAGTTATATTAGCTTGATGCAACTGTTAGTGTTGAATGCTTGAAATTTTGCAATCACTGATAAGGCTCATTTTTCTTTTTTGACTAAACCATTTTGTAGAGTCACCATATATGCTTTCGTTTACACAACTTTTCTTAACCTAATTTTCTTTACAGTGTAGTGTTATGCAATATGCATCACTTACAGTTAGATACACAAATAGATACTCACAAGGATATTTTATTCCAGTTAGCATTTACACAATGTTCTACTATAAAATTATAACTACAGGGTTTGTTTATTATCTTGCTCTCTAACAGTTACTCTCTAACAGTTAAATAAATATGACAATAAATGTTACTGACAGTTAATGACAATAAAATAAACAAAAAAAGTCAATAAAATGTCAAAATCAATAAAAGATCTTGGAGAAAAACAAACTGAAGGTGAAATGAGAATTCACTTTAACCTTTTAACATGTAAAAGCTTGAACTCTATTCCTTAAAATTTTTAAAACATTTAAACACCAATAAAAATGTAAAATGAAAGTTTTTGGATCTGCAACTTTCAAGGGGGTTCTGACCATCATTCAGCAATGTAAAAATGTCAACATATTGTTTACAAAATCTTAAAACAAAGAGTAAATACAAAAATAGTACAAATACAAAAATAAAAAATAAATGCATAACCAATAAGAAAAATCTAAATATGAAAAATAAAAACATATATAAACTTGCACAATCAATAAAAATTCTTAAGATCAAAAATAGTAAAATGGCACAATCAATAAATAATCAGAAAATATGAAAAAAATAAAAAGCACAATCAATAATAAAATAAAATTAAATAAAAATGACACTGTAAAAAACTATGTTCACATTTAAACAATTCACAGTTTAACAATCCCTTTGAATAATTAACATTTTAAGATTAAGATACTAATATCTGTTTAATTCAAAAGATGCTCAATTCAAGATTTCAACGTTCCCAGCAAAAGTTACATTTTCAGGGAATGTTCCCTTGCAGAGCAGTAACTGAACAATTTCATAACACCAAAAAACTAAAAAAAAATGACATGAATTCTTAAAACATTTTCAAACATTCTATTCATAGTTCATCAATTCACAGTTCAACGATTTCTAATATCTGTCTAACTTAAAAGGTGCCCAAACAAGATTTCAATGTTCACAGCAAGAGTTTAGTTTTCAGGACTGTACCCATTTCCATTAGCACCATCTCAATCACCTCAAAAGTGTATTTGAGTTTTTTGGGTATTGAAAATGCAAGGCAAATATAAGGCCAAACTGGTAAGATAGAACAGATTGTAGGTCTGAAATGCCTTTCAGAATAATTGCATCCTCCAATGCAGTGCAAGAGGGTGCATGATACAAGACAATACACAAAAGCAGCGCAAAATTGCAAAACAGCAATTTACTGAAATGGGCAAGACAACATGTGCAAAGAGCAAAAAGGGTGTGCAAAACAGCATGTAAACAGTTTGATATGGGTGGTGCTATAGGCATGTATATTGGAAGAGTGTGTATTTGGTGCAGATCTGTGCAGTCCATACAGTTCTGTGTGCATGTATGTGTGTTGTGCTCAGTACAGTTCAGTTCAGTTATTGAGTAGTCTGATTGCTTGTGGAAAGAAACCGTTACACAGTCTGGTCGTGAGGTTTTTCCAGATGGCAGGAGAGAGAAGAGTGTGTATGGGGGTGTGTGGGGTCATCCACAATGCTGTTGGCTTTGCGGAGTCTTGCAGGGTCTTGTGATTCGAGATGGTGCAAAACCAGACAGTGATGCAGCTGCTCAGGATGCTCTAAAAGGTCCCCCTTTAAAATGTAGTAAGGATGGAGGGAGGGAGATGTGCTTTCCTCAGACTTTGTAAGAAGCTGCTGGGCTTTATTGATGATGGAGCTGGTGTTGAGTGACCAGATGAGGTTCTCAGCCAGATGAACACCAAGGAATTTTGTGCTCTTGACGATTTCTACAGAAGATCCCATGTTCAGGGGAGAGTGGTCGCTCTGTGCTCTCCAGAAGTCAACAATCATCTCATTAGGTTTATCATAGACAGGTTGTTGGCTCTACACCAACTGTTGTTAGCAGTTGTGTCTTTATTGTCCAGGAGGGTAAGGGCTAAATGAAGGGTTGTAGCAATGGCATGTGGGTGTGGAAACTGGTTCTTGATGTGCCTCATGACGAGCCTCTCAAAGTATTTTATCACAATGCATGTAAGTGCGATGGGACGATAGTCATTGAGGCAGGACACTGTAGAGTTCTTTGACAAGGAGAACATGGTGGTTGTCTTCAGGCACATAGGAACAACAAGGCTGCTCAGGGAAATGTTGAAGATGTCCTTGATGACATCCACTATCTGTTCTACGCATTCCCTGAACACCCTGCCAGGAATGTTGTCTGGCCAGCAGCCTTTCATAGGGTAACTCTGCACAGAGTTCTCCTCATGTCAGTCATGGATAGACAGAGTACTTGGCCTTCCTTGCCGCTATGTTGTTCCGCCCGTCAAACTGAGTGTAGAAGTTGTTCAGCGCATCTGGGAAAGAGGCATCACTAGCACAGCTTTCTTGCAGTTCGTGATCGCTTCAATGCCATGCTAAATGTGACAGGTGTCTTCGCTGTGCTGGAAGTGGCTGTGGATTGTCTAGGCATGTGCACACTGTCAGGATCCAGCCCGGACTTTGGCCACATGCTTTTGTTTTTGTTCTGTGTTCACGTGTTGCTCCCAATGTATATCATTTCTGTGTCTCCTGTATCTTCTGCAGTTCCAGCTGTCAATGTTGTTGTAGAACTGTTGGTGTTAAAATCAACCATAATATCAGTGATATATCCCTGATTGTTTTTGCCACCAAAAAAACTGGCTAAACTGCTTCCTGAATCTAATCTGATTTTGTCTTTTTCTACCTGTAGTTTCATGTGATTTATCATCTGTATCATAATTGATTCATCCTAATTCTATCTTTCCCTTACTCTTCATTCTTTGTCATCCCTTCTTGACTTACAGAAAAAAGAATAGGAAACCTTTGTTTTTGTGATAGTTTGGATTTCAAATGCTCAAAAAGTTTTGATTTGCTGTTGCTGTTTTTTGTCTATAAAAGGACTTTTTTTTTAACAAATTTATTTTATTCATGTGTATAGTGCGGGACTGTAAACTATAGTGATAATACTTTATAAGTAGCCATTTTTAGCAGCTTTCAGGGTAGGGGGCTTAGGTACCTGAGAACACATCCCATATCACAAGAATAATGTCTCTTTCTCTTGTTGGTCAGCCTTTACCTACCAGATTATTAAATGGATGCTGCATTATTGGGAGAATAAAAGCCCTTCCTACGCCGACCCCTAACCCTACCGATTATTTTATGCTTAATAAACACTAATTAGTCACTTCATTTCCTGTTTGAATATTTTCTTTGTTTTTCATAAAAAATAAATGCCTTTTTGATGTGATATGTGGCAAAAGGGAGAAGATAGAGGTTGATAAACGGCGGATTCATAGCAGGGAGATTGCGTCAAAAGCCAGATTTACAAGCCTTACTTCTGTCTTCACCGCTCACCGGAGTGACTTGCTCATCCCTGGGCACTTTTTTTGCATTCTTTAGTTTCAGTTGCATTGAATCCGACAGCCTTGGAAATCTCTGTGATCCAGACATCATTCCTTCGCATTTGAATTGCCATTTCTTCAAATTTTTCATCTTGTGAGTCACAGAGAGCGGTCAGAAAAGTTATGGCTTGCAGAAGAGTTGTATTAGTGATGTCATCGTCAAATGAGATGAGTCACTGTGTTTATCTGTTTGAGCAGTTTGTACCTCCATTTCTAGGTAGGTAGTTTGTTTTCTGTGTAGATTTCTGCATTTCAAGGACACTAAACACATGTGCAGTGTTTAAATGTTATTTTAGGTAGAGGTAAATGAGATTTATGTAACTTTCAAATCAAAATCAGGAGACTAGCTATGCAGCTCAGTAAAAACAGATTTTTAACGTCAGGACTTTGAATTGGCCATTTCAAAACAGTATCTATGTTAATCTTTAATCATTTTTGGAAGACAGAGTTGAGTGCTTGTGATCGTTGTTTTGGTGTATGACCCATTTTCTCTTGGAATTTTCCTTTATAATTCACTGGTATAATTTTGTATTCACTGTTCCATTAATGATGGCAAGCTGTTCTGGCCCAGATGCAGCAATGAAGTCCCAAACCACTACTGCCACCTTATTTCCAAAGAAGGTATAAAGTTCTTATGCTGGAATTTAGCATTTTCCTCTCTCCAAAAATAATGCTTCTCATTTTAAACCAAAAAATTCTATTTTGATCTCATTCCTCCACAAACTATTTTTTCCAACAGTCCTTTGGCTTTTCCACTTGATCTTTAGCAAACTTAATAGAGCTCTCCATTCTTGGAGAGTAGTGGTTTTTCCTTGCAACTCTTGGCAGACTCACAAACATTAACATTAGCAAAAATAAAATAAACCTTTAGTTGCTTAAAAGTTACCATGGGCTTCTTTCTGACCCAAAAAAAATTACATGTCTTGCTTTTGGAATCATCTTTGTTGGTTGATCACATCTGGGGAGGGTACCAATGATCTTAAATTTCCTCTATTAGTACAGAATCTGCCTGACTATAGATTTTTAGAGTCCAAACACTTAAGAGATGATTTTGTAACCGTTTTCAACCAAATAAGCAACAAGAACTCCTTTTCTTATGTCCTCTTTCTTAAATCTCCCTTGTTTTTGCCATAAACCACTTCCACAAATGCACATCATGAACATCAGACTTTGATATATCTCTGTTCTTTAAATAAAATAGGAAGTGACAACCAATTAGATAAACTCCAATTTTACCTTAAAATGAAATGCTAATCCTAGAGGTTCACATACTTTTGCCTCTAACAGATATATAATATTGGAACATTTTCTTGAAAAAAAATTTACCAAGTATAATATATTTGTCTGATTTCATTGACTTGGTTCACTTTGTCTGCTTTTGGGAATTGTGTGAAAATGTGATGACGTTTTGGGTCATATTTATGCAGAAATCTCTAAAGGGTTCACAAACATTCAAGTGGCACTGTATATAGTATATAACGGACAAATCGTCAAACTAATTTTTATTAGTTTTATTACGTTTTATTACCTCTTAAGGTCAAATGTCATGGCAGATATCATACATTTTAAGGACATAAAAAAAATGCTGTCATTTGTTTAAACAGGTGTAGTGTAAAGGTTTTTCAGGAATAATGTTCTTGGTGTTTAAAAGTCAGGTAATATATGGCAATAAGACTATACGTTAATTACTTCCCTCAGACACACATAGACACAGGTGTAGGTAAAAAGTTTACTTTTCCCAGGTAATAAATGACAGTAAGTCTACACGTTAATTATTTCCTCCACATACACATAAACACAGGGGTTCTTAAAAAAGTTTACTTTCCCAGGAAATAAATGGTAATAGCCTATATGTTAATTAATTTCCTCTCACACCTAGTTAGAGGATCATTAATAGCATGTTACATGATGTTCTCTTTATTTAGTTGTACAGGTTTAGATTAAGTTGCATATGGAAGGGTTATTAAGAGTTTTATTCTCATTTGTTTATACAGTGATGCCTCGAGATACGAGTTTAATTCGTTCCGTGACCTTGCTCGTATCTCAAATTGCTCGTATCTCAAAGCAATTTTCCCCATGTAAATGAATTGAAATCCCATTAATCCGTTCCAGCTCGCAAAATTCCACTCCAGTTGTTTTGTTTATGTGTTTTGAATATGAAAAATGTACAGTACCTGTATATATAAATGACAAATATTGTATAAAAACATACAGTAATAAAAGAGAATGTTAATAAAAATAAACTGGTTTTACTTTACGGAAGATGCCCACGGAGGTTGAGGGAGGATTAAACAGGCGAAATTTTGTCTCGTACGTAAACTTTCGCTTTCGTTCACTTACTCGCTACTGTACACTCTTAATGCTACTTTACACTTAAATGGAACTTAACTAAACTTTACTAAAATTAACTAACTTAAATCAAGCATTGCGTGAGTTCTGGCAGGCCACGTCATCAAGCGTGCATCAGCTGTTATCAGCTGTCCACGACACGCACCAATCCTGTTACGACATCCATATTACCCGACCATTTAAATTCCCATTCATTGAGCCACTCTAGCGCTTCGCTGCTGCCGTGATCTAAACTCCCTCCTCCAACCCCGACTCCACCATGCCGGAACCTGTGTTCGTTGTACCAGTTTACGTCATAAATCTCCACATATTTTTCTCCCTCTCTCCCTCTCTCTCTAATTATTTAATTATTTATTTATCAATTCATTCATTTATTACTTTCCAAAAACGCGTAAGCGAGCATATCTAATACTATGCATGATTAGTGGTTCTGTTATACGGGGGTCTATTCTATTTTCGCTGCTTTCTCCGCTCTGTCCATGCATGCGCACGGACTTGCGCGTGGATTTTTGTCCAGAACAGAACCATACCACCAAAACTAACTGTATGCATATCATCTAATAAATTCTCTTTTGACAAAGTGGTCCTGACAGAACTGAAATTCTCTTAACTTTATTGAACTTAATTGCTACAATTTCTGTTTTCTTTACATTAATTTTGCTTAATTTTCTTCATCACTTTTCTCTTCACTTGTTTTTGCCTTTTTTGTCACTCTTTCCTCACTAACATCTGCCGGTCGTCTTAATAAAAACCTGTCCGGTCGGCATATCAGATGCGGTGTAGTCGCACAAGTCCGCAGATGGTCGGCACTTCACGCAGCGCCTTTGCGAATCTCCATAGGAAATAAATGACTTCCTGTTTATCGGCCGTCGTTTGTCGTGTGCAGTGGAAAGGCGGCAGTGAGACGCGGGAAGCTGAGGCGGGGAAACAGAGCACACGTGGTTGTTGGGGATCTTTGTTTCGGCGGCGGCGGCTCGGATGCTCGTATCTCAAAAATTTGCTCGTATCTCAAGCCAAAAATTGGTTCGAATCACAGCTCGTATCTCAAAAAATTCGTATGTCAGAGCACTCGTATCTCGAGGCATCACTGTACGGGTGTATTTTAGAAGTTAAATAAATGTTCTAGATGTTTCACAGATCTTATTTGACACAACCACATACTCTCAGGTAATAAATGCCAATAAGACTATATGTTAATTATTCCCTTTACATACACACAGACACCTAGACAGACAGGCATTAAGAGAAGTGTTCTCTTTATTTGCTTGTACAGGTTTAGGTTAAGTTGCATATGTGTAGGCCATAAAAACTAATCATGTCTAATTTATTTATACATGTGTATAAAAAAGTTAAATAATGTTCTAGATGTTTTACAATTCTTATGTGACAAACACACTCTCAGGAAATAAATGGTAATAAAACTATATGTTAAATCCCCCACAGTGGGTAAAATAAGTATTGAACACATCACTAGCAAGTGAAATAAGAAAAGAATATTTAGTTTACAGGTAGTGGACAACCTCACTAGAAGAAAATAAGCCTGGCTACCACTTACAGCTGGCCAACAGAAGGAGACAAACCTTTTTAGGTGGCAAGACTTGGAAGACCAGTCAGCTGACCACAGAAGTATTGGGAAGAATACAATAAGCTGCAGCTGGTGATGATGGAAGAATCGGAAGTGAATCAGAAATGCTCCCTGATAGATAAAGGAGGAGGTGTTTTCTTGGCGTTCATCTAGCAGAGAACTTCACCTGGTCACTCAGCACCAGCTTTATCACAAAGAAAGCCCAGCAGTGTCTCTACTACTTACAAAGCCTGAGTACTAAAAGTAGAAATCTGGGTAGTGACATCGACTCTCTCAGCAGTAGATGAGTCAATGAGTATACCATGACTATCCAAATCCTTAGTGTAAAGAGTAATGATTTCAGTGAGAAGATTTCAGCAACAGGTGGAGATATGAGTGTTGGCTTTACTCGAATATCGCTCAACCCACAGAGGAATTGCAGTTGGAAAAAACACATAGATTCTGTGCATTTCATTAAGCAAATACAGCCCCTGTTATATGAAACGTCCCTGTAAATACAGTACATTTAGTTAATAAGCAACTGGTAGCAACAGCACTAAAGGCTATCTTAACAAGCAGGACAGTGGAAGGACAAAGAGAATCATATAGGAAAGAATGTTGATAATCATTAAACTTACAAGTTAAGGGGAGACCATACATACCCATGGCAGAATGAGAGTTGGGATAGGAAAAAGTCTCAAAGAAAGAATAAAGATTACACTGTAAAATCTAACAATCCTGTTAAATTATTTCTTTCTGTTGACTTTACTGAATGTGATGTTGTTTGTTTACCTTACTGATGTAGATGTAGCAATACTTACTATTTGTCTTCAAAGTCTTCATTCATTCATTCATTTTCTACCGCTTTATCCGAACTACCTCGGGTCACGTGGAGCCTGTGCCTATCTCAGGTGTCATCGGGCATCAAGGCAGGATACACCCTGGACGGAGTGCCAACCCATCGCAGGGCACACACGCACACTCTCATTCACTCACGCAATCACACACTATGGACAATTTTCCAGAGATTCCAATCAACCTACCATGCATGTCTTTGGACCGGGGGAGGAAACCGGAGTACCCGGAGGAAACCCCCAAGGCACTGGGAGAACATGCAAACTCCACACACACAAGGCGGAGTTGGGAATCGAACCCCCAACCTTGGAGGTGTGAGGCAAGCGTGCTAACCACTAAGCCACCGTGCCCCCCTCTTCAAAGTCTTATTTACTCAAATATCTTAAATATAACATTTTGGGTGTTGGGTCAGTTCCATTCTACTATTAATCATTTTAGCTTATAGTTAGAATTTCGAAGAACCTAAATAACCTAAATAACACACACACACATATGCATGTTCTCCCCGTGCCTTGGGGGTTTCCTCCGGGTACTCCGGTTTCCTCCCCCGGTCCAAAGACATGCATGGTAGGTTGATTGGAATTTCTGGAAAATTGTCCATAGTGTGTGATTGCGTGAGTGAATGAGAGTGTGCGTGTGTGCCCTGCGATGGGTTGGCACTCCGTCCAGGGTGTATCCTGCCTTGATGCCCGATGACACCTGAGATAGGCACAGGCTCCACGTGACCCGAGGTAGTTCGGATAAAGCGGTAGAAAATGAACTTACTATGAACATACTATATGAACATACTATATTAACACATACAGTATTAACACTGGTCGGTCGGCGCTGTTTCTGTGACTGTTTACTATTTATTGTCTTTTGTGTACTGCATTTTTTGTACTTTTTGTATTGTCTTGTAACTTGTGTCTGCACTGTCATTGTCCTGCACTGTCTTGTCCTGCACTGTCTGGTCCTGCACTGTCTTTAGTCCTGCACTGTCTTTTGTCCTGCACTGTCTTGTCTGTCTTGTTTGTCTTGTCCTGCACTGTTTGCACCAGGTTGCACAGTTGCACTTTATGTGGCTAAGACTACTTACAAGTCTTTAGCCCTGTCTTTGTTTCTATGTAGCACCTTGATCCTGGAGAAACGTTGTCTCATTTCACTATGTACTGCAACAGCTATATATGGTTGAAATGACAATAAAAGCTTCTTGACTTGACTTGACTTGACACATGTGTATATAACATGAATAAGAAAAATGATGGGGGCACGGTGGCTTAGTGGTTAGCACGTTCGCCTCACACCTCCAGGGTCGGGGTTCGATTCCCGAGTGTTTTGATATGTCACATGTCCATGTTGTGCAAATTTTTTATTTCGCTTATTTTGGGGGCGGGGCTACACGTGACGTCCCGTGACGTGACCAAAATACACGTGAGGCAGTTCCCCTCATTGTGCTGAGTGTTTTGATATGCCACATGTCCATGTTGTGCAAATTTTTAATTTCGCTTGTTTTGGGGGAGGGGCTACACGGGACGTCACGTGGTGCCGAGTGACGTCACCAGAATACCCGGTGGGGTGCCAATACTTTTGGCAAAAAGTGCCTACTGAGGGTTTGGACATTTCATGTCAATACTGCAGTCATTATGGGATTCTACTTATTATTATACTGCATAGAACACAGGAGAGAAGCCGTGCCTGAGCTCTGTGTACGCTGCGTGTGTGAGAGCTTAGAGGAATTTTAGGAATTCCCCATTCAAGTCTATGGGACGTTCCATCGTCAACTACGGGAAAACCGAAAGTTCCGTCAGAACGCCGTCCGGAAAAATTTGTCTGGAGTAAGGTCCTAAAGAACCTGTCCGAGTGCGGTGTAAATCGCTCAAAAACTTGCCAAGTTATAAACCTCCAAAGTTTATAATGGAAGTCTATGGGAAAAAAGGCCACTTTGAGCTTCCGTATCGGGGAATGCCGGAATTCAGATCGCTTAGAAAAGTAATAGCAACCAAGTACAGACCAGGGTCTACGACATATCCGAATTTGGTGCATGTGGCTCGAACGCCCAAGGCCGCATTTTTTTTCGTAGAAATGCGGCTAAGAAGAATAATAATAACTAGAACGTACATTTCCTGAAGAAAATGTGAATGTGCTTGAACGTGGCAAGTTCCCCTCATCGTTCTGATTGTTTTGATATGTCACATGCCCATATTGTGCAAAATTTTTTATATTGCTAATTTTGGGGGCGGGGCTACACGTGACATCAGTTCCCCTCATCGTGCTAAGTGTTTTGATATATGACATGTCCATGTTGTGCTAACCTTTTGATTTCGCTTATTTTGGGAGCGGGGCTACACGTGACGTCACGTGAATACCCGCTGGGGTGCCAATACTTTTGGACAAAAGTGACTACTAAGTGTTTTGACATTTCATGTAAAAACTGCAGTCATTATGGAATTCTACTTATTATTATACTGCATAGAACAGTATTTTGGGGGCGGGGCTAGATGTGACGTCACGTGAATACCCGGTGGGGTGCCAATACTTTTGGACAAAAGTGTATTGACTGGGGGCCAATACTTGTGGAAACATTGGATTGATAGTGTGGAGTTGATAGTTACATGTATTGAGAGTGTGCTTTACATCTACAAAGAGAACAAAAGAATTTTAAGAATTCCCCATTCAAGTCTATGGGAAAAAAAACCCCTTTGAGCTTCAATACTGGGAATTCCGGAATTCCGATCGCTTATAAAAGTCACAGCACACCTCTCCTCAATGAGCCAGTCGATTTGACACCTCATTCATGGGTCTAGGACAAAAACTGCGGGACAAGTTACGCGCCGAAAAAGTGTCTGGAAGAATAATAATAATAACTAGAACGTACATTTCCTGAAGAAAATGTGAATGGTGCTTGCACGTTGCAAGTTCCCCTCATCGTGCTGAGTGTTTTGATATGTCACATGTCCATGTTGTGCTAAATTTTGATTTTCACGTGACGTGATGTCACGTGACGTGACCAGAATACATGTGAGGCAGTTCCACTCATTGTGCTGAGTGTTTTGATATGTCACATGTCCATGTTGTGCAAATTTTTTATTTTCACGTGAAATCACGTGACATCATGTGACTTCATCAAATTACACGTGAGAAAGTTCCCGTCATTTTTCTGAGTGTTTTGATATGTCACATGTCCATGTTGTAAAAAGTTTTTTGATTTTGCATATTTTGGGGGCGGGGCTGCGGTACAACGGGAAGGCCAGTCAGTACACCAATTTAAAAGTTTGTTCAGAGTATCACCCTAAAGGAGCTGGCCGAGTTTGGTGTAGAAAGTTCGAAAGCTTGCCGAGTTATAAACCTCCAAAGTTTATAATGGGAGTCTATGGAAAAAAGGCCACTTTGAGACCCAGTACCGGAAGTACCGGTACTCGGATCGCTTAGAAAAGTCATAGCACACCTCTCCTCAATGAGCCGGTCAATTTGACACCTCATTCATGGGTGTAGGACAAAAGCTGCGGGACAAGTTACGCGCCGAAGTTTTGTCCCGAAGAGTATGCACAATAGCAAGAATGTTGCTTTGCAAGCACCATTAACTAGAATGTACATTTCCTGAAGAAAATGTGAATGGTGCTTGCACATGGCAAGTTCCCTTCATCGTGCTGAGTGTTTTGATATATGACATGTCCATATTGTGCTAACTTTTTGATTTAGCTTATTTTGGGGGCGGGGCTACACGTGACATCACGTGATGTGACCAAAACACGCGTGAGGCAGTACCCCTCATCGGGCTGAGTGTTTTGATATATGACACATCCATGTTGTGCAAAATTTATGATTTCGCTTATTTTGGGGGCGGGGCTACACGTGACGTCACGTGAATACCCGGTGGGGTGCCAATACGTTTGGACAAAAGTGACTACTAAGTGTTTTGACATTTCATGTAAAAACTGCAGTCATTATGGAATTCTACTTATTATTATACTGCATAGAACAGTATTTTGGCGGCGGGGCTACACATGACGTCACGTGAATACCCGGTGGGGTGCCAATACTTTTGGACAAAAGTGTATTGACTGGGGGCCAATACTTGTGGAATCATTGGATTGATAGTGTGGAGTTGATAGTTACATGTATTGAGAGTGTGCTTTACATCTACAGAGAGAACAAAATAATTTTAAGAATTCCCCATTCAAGTCTATGGGAAAAAAATACCCCTTTGAGCTTCCATACCGGGAATTCCGGAATTCCGATCGCTTATAAAAGTCATAGCACACCTGTCCTCAACGAGCCGGTCGATTTGATACCTCATTCATGGGTCTAGGACAAAAGCTGCGGGACAAGTTACGCGCCGAAAAAGTGTCCGGAAGAAGAATAATATTAACTAGAATGTACATTTCCTGAAGAAAATGTGAATGGTGCTTGCACGTGGCAAATTCCCCTCATCATGCTGAGTGTTTTGATATATGACATGTCCATGTTGTGCTAACTTTTTGATTTCGCTTACTTTGGAGGTGGGGCTACACGTGACATCACGTGACGTGACCAAAACATGCGTGAGGCAGTTCCCCTCATCGGGCTGAATGTTTTGATATATTACATGTCCATGTTGTGCAAACTTTTTGATTTCGCTTATTTTGGGGGCGGGGCTACACGTGACGTCACGTGACGTCACCAAAACACGCGTGAGGCAGTTCCCCTCATCGTGCTATGTTTTGATATATGACATGTCCATGTTGTGCAAACTTTTTGATTTCGCATATTTTGGGGGCGGGGCTACACGTGACGTCACGTGACGTGACCAAAACACGCGTGAGGCAGTTGACCTCATCGGGCTGAGTGTTTTGATATATGACATGTCTATGTTGTGCAAAATTTTTGATTTCGCTTATTTTGGGGGCAGGGCTACACGTGACGTCACGTGACGTCACCAAAACACACGTGAGGCAATTCCCCTCATCGGGCAGAGTGTTTTGATATATGACACATCCATGTTGTGCAAAATTTATGATTTCGCTTATCTTGGGGGCGGGGCTACACGTGACGTCACGTGAATACCCGGTGGGGTGCCAATATTTTTGGACAAAAGTGACTACTAAGTGTTTTGACATTTCATGTAAAAACTGCAGTCATTATGGAATTCTACTTATTATTATACTGCATAGAACAGTTTTTGGGGGCGGGGCTACACGTGACGTCACGTGAATACCCGGTGGGGTGCCAATACTTTTGGACAAAAGTGTATTGACTGGGGGCCAATACTTGTGAAATCATTGGATTGATAGTGTGGAGTTGATAGTTACATGTATTACATGTATAAAAGCTGCGGGACAAGTTACGTGCCGAAAAAGTGTCCGGAAGAAGAAGAAGAAGAAGAAGGAGGAGGAGGAGGAGGAGGAGGAGGAGGAGGAGAAGAAGAAGAAGAAGTGGGCTACACGTGACGTCAGTTCCCCTCATCGGGCTGAGTGTTTTGATGTATGACGTCCATGTTGTGCAAAATTTTTGATTTCGCTCATTTTGGGGGCGGGGTTACACGTGACGTCACGTGGTGTCGAGTGCCGCCAGCAGGGGGCCAATACTTTTGGACACATTGGATTGATAGTGTGGCGTTGATAGTTACATGTATTGAGAGTCTCCTTTACATCTACAGTCACTAGGAGAACACAGGAGAGAAGCGGTGCCTGAGCTCTGCGCACGCTGCGTGTGTGAGAGCTTAAAGGAATTTCAGGAATTTCCCATTCATTTCTATGGGACTTTTTTTGCCGCTTTTTCGTCCGCTGTGCGAACACCATGGTTGGTCGGATCGCTTATAAAAGTCATAGCACACCTCTCCTCAATGAGCCGGTCGATTTGACACCTCATTCATGGGTCTAGCACAAAAGCTGCGGGACTAGTTACGCGCCGAAAAAGTGTCCGGAAGAAGAAGAAGAAGAAGTATGCAAGAGAACAAGAATGTGCTTTAGCAAGCACATTAATAAGTATGCAAGAGAACAAGAATGTGCTTTAGCAAGCACATTAATAATAATAATAATAATAATAATAATAATAATAATAATAATAATAAGTATGCAGAATAACAATAATGATGCTTTGCAAGCACCATTAATTATGCAAGAGAACAAGAATGTGCTTTAGCAAGCACATTAATAATAATAAGTATGCAAGAGAATAAGAATGTGCTTTGCAAGCACATTAATAATAAGTATGCCAGAGAACAAGAATGTGCTTTAGCAAGCACATTAATAATAATAATAATAATAATAATAATAATAATAATAATAATAATAATAATAACTAGATTTGTAAAGTTCCTCGAGACAAACTTTTTGATGTTGGCTTTGACGGTGCAAGTATTCGCAAAGGCCGTTGCTTTTTGGAGGCGAGTGGACATAAGGGTCAGTGTTACTTTTGGAGGCAAGTGGACAGAAAGATTGTGAAAGCTACTGGACCGCTAGGGTGCCAATACTTTTGGAGGCGAGCGGACATGAGCATGTGACGTGATCTAGGGTGACCAGATTTGGGTGTGTGAAAAAGAGGACACTTCAGCCCGGGGGGGTGGGGATATGTGAATTCATACAAATGTGTCAACAGACATGGTACATGGTGATGTCGGAACTTAGAGCCCGCCTCCAAGCTGACATATCACAAGGGTGATTATACTTATAACTATAACTGTTTTGTCATCTACCTTAGCTAAATCCTTCTGAGTACACTATAATTGATGTTGATGAAATTAGTGAGAAAACTCCTCAGACCTGGATGAGAATGAGCAAAAACTTCTTTATTGCAGTCAGTCAATCATCCATTCCATTGAACTCAAGGCAAACAAAAATCACTAAGTCAAAAAAGAACAAATGAAAAACCCAAAAGAGCATTCACAGGTAACCTAAAATAACTCCTTTGCAAAACAAAGTATCAAAAGAATAAAAGAGCTGCAGCATCAAGAGATGGCCTAGCCGTCCAAACGAGCTACTCTCCTCACGAAAAGAACTGTCCTCTCCAGTGAGATTTCACCTCAATATATACCCTGGCGCCTCTAGGCGCCTCCTCTTGTAATCTGCATACTCTCTGGCAATTTCCCATTATTTCTCAAAGTTGTCTCTGAAGCCCCACCTGGTCATTTACATGCTTCTTCTGAAATCCCCTTATTTCCCCGAAATTACCTCATACGCCTCCTTAGTGACCTAATATCCTGTTTTTTTGAATTCCCCTTATTTCCCAGAATCATCAGCTGATGCTTACTCATACGCCCATGTATGGGTTTTCCTCTTTTCTTAGTTTCCTATTATTTTCGGCCTTTTTCGTCACTGTTATTAAAAAATATGCTCAAGAGAGCTCTGCTTCCTAGTTGGTATCACATTTGTCGTTCAGCCTTTCACGACGGACGCTTCGTGGATTACTCCTCTGTTTCAGCTACAATGAGTAAGTTTTTCTTATTTCTCTTATTATTATTATTATATTACTTTACTGATTATATGTTAACGATTATATGTTAGTTTTATGAGATTAACTCTGTCATAAGTTCTTACTTCTACTTGGTTATATTATATTGCTACTGTTGCTAAGCTTTATTGCTGTAATGTTACTTTGTATGTTATCTTAGAGTCTTTAATGTTGACTCTCTTAAGCTTTGCTGACCTTTTGAACTTTACTATGATCTCAGTCTGGCCCTTCAGACTGGGCTTGTTTATTGCATATTTTAAGCTTTAGTTCCTCTATTGCTAGTTCCTCTATTTCTATTGAAGGCTACTCCCTTTTCCCCTTAGGTTCTCAACCTCAGGGTCAGCCAATTCGTCCTGGTCACACCATCTGGATTTCTCGGTCTACTCCCTATAGGAGGCCAATTCCTGCTGAAGTGTTAACCACTTTCCGTCACTATCACCTGAGTCATCTGTCTCATGAGCTTTGCTCCTTCCTGGAACGACTGTGTTCTCCTACACTTCCTGAGCAACCTCTCACGCCTTTTCACATTGTGCAAACGCCTATGACTCGGTCTTTCTCGACTCAGACACTCCTGCTTCCTGTCCTGGTGGACCAAAGGACACAAACAGATGGTTGTCCTCATGCTGAACCTTGCTGCCCTGGGCTGACCTCTCCTGCCTCCCCTCCTCGTGTCTCATCTCCTCCTTTCGCCTATATACGCCCTCTCTCTCCTACTTGGGCCTCTTCCCCTTCTAATTCTGAACCTGGTTCCCCAGGCTTTGTCCCTTCTTCTCCCTCTCCTAGGCCTGGATCTCCAGACTACACTCCTACTTCCCCCAGGCCTGATAGCTCTGGGTCTCACTATTATTATTAAGTTTCTTTGTAATAAACTCCTTCTTTCCTTATCATACCTTCTGAGTCCTGTGTGTTTTATTTATGCATTAGTTATATATTACTTTACTCTTATTATGACATCTGAGATCTATTCTCATGTATCTTATGATACCAATCATAATACTCTTAAAGTATGATCCCTACTTCTTTGGGGCACTTCTATAATGTAAGATTTTGCACAACATCGATCTTTCACAACATCACTCCCCCCTTTGAAACTGGAAAGTTTCAACTATTCAAATGAACGCGTGCTGCAGCGAAACGTGACATGTGGTACTTGTACCACAAAACTTGAAAACTTGAAAACTTGAAAAAAACATAAAACGTCAAAAGCAAACGATGAAAATAAAGCAAGAAAACAAACAAAAACCAACAAAAAACACACAAAAAACAAACATCACTCCCCCATCACAACATCAAAAACACACAACATCAACAAAAAAACACACAAAAAACAAACATCACTCCCCCATCACAACATCAAAAACACACAACATCAACAAAAAACACACAAAAAACAAACATCACTCCCCCATCACTCAAACACAAATATCTGACACCAAGGCACCCATTCTCAAAGTAAGGTGAACAAGGAGTGAGCGAAAAACCCTCCGGAGGCCAATTTGAGGGAAAATTCTCACTCTGCCCGCACGTAGCGCGACAGTGACGCCACTATCACCAAGGTCACCATTTTCGCACAAGAAAGACATATAACACATACTAACAGTCAGTCCGTAAGAAGGGGAACGGTCCCGTTACTTCCACCACCAATGATGATTCCGATGCATTGACCGAATCCACAGCGGTAGTGGGGCCCGGACGCGTCTACCCACGCGAAGGGCCCTCCAAATGTCCCTAATCCTGTCGCCAACGCAGTCTTTGTCTGTGTCAGCAACCGCGTCTGAGGAACCCCCTCTCCATGAGGTGGGCCCCTCCCATGAGTACATAAACGTAGGCGTACCGACTGTTGATTGTAGTCCGTAGCGTACATAGATTGTGTGGGATGTCCAGAGTTGATAGCCACAAAAGAACAAGGTGCAGTACTGGCGTGTGGTAGTCTGTATTATGTGGCGGGAGAAAATGTAAGCATGTCTGCTGCCACGTCCGTATGTGGAGGCAACACAAAAGGATCGGCGTATCTCATAGCTATGCACTTCCAGCCGAAACCCTGTGTCAAGAGCGTACTCGTTCGCGTGGTACGCATGGACCCAAAGTCCTTCTGGGAGGAACAGATCCGCGTGGTCCAGGATGAGGGTAACGGGGCGTGAATCCTCCAGCAGTGTGTACCATGTGTCCGCCGTGGGTGGCGGAGGATAAGTCAGCCAGGTGCGATACGGCGCCACCCCCAACTCGAAGCCCCTCCACACGTAGTTGGACACAGCTATTTCTGTTGTCAGCTGGTGGCATGTGTGGCAGCGGCTCGGGGACGAGACGTCATCGACCCGACAGGCGATGCCTCTGGGGGTGGCCTCCAGGCGCCCACATGTCCTGGGGCACTGGCCTGGGGTTTGTCTGGGAGGTAGGCGCAGCATGGCCCTGCACACAACACTTACAGAGACACAACCACACACACACACACATACACAAAGACAACAGGACCGGGAGTCCCAATAATCCCTTTCTCAAGCATACAGTTGAGGCCAAAATTATTAGCCCCCTTATGAAATTAGACAAAACTCTTGATTTCTCCATGGAAATGACCATTAACAACAAGTGTTTTATAGTGTATTTGTTTCCAAAATAACAAAGACAAAATCTCCACTAAGTTTGATTAGGATATTTAATTGAAATAGTGAGTTGAAACAAGAAAGGGCAAAAATGAAATGTCCAAAATTATTAGCCCCCGGTCATTAATAGTCAATAGTGAACCCTTTCTGAGCCACAACTGACAACAACCTCTTAGAGTAGTTCTTTACTAGGTTGGCACAGGTTTCCTGAGGGATTTTAGCCCATTCTTCCATTGCAAATTGCTCCAGCTGGTCCAAATTACATGGCTTCCGAGCATGGACATTGACTTTGAGCACTCACCACAAATTCTCAATAGGATTGAGGTCTGGGCTCTGTGCGGGCCACTCCAGGACCTTGGTTTTGGTATCCTTCAGGAACTGTTGGACCAATTTCGATGTATGCTTTGGGTCATTGTCTTGTTGGAAGACCCAGCGTTGACCTAAGGCTAGACTACGAGCAGATTTCTGCATATTATCCCTCAAAATGTCAACATAATTTTCTTTTTTCATGATGCCATGCACCCGAACAAGGCTCCCTGTGCCTGAAGCTGCAAAACAGCCCCACAGCATGATGCTGCCACCACCATGTTTAACAGTGGGAACTGTGTTCTTAGAGTTGAAGGCCTCGCCCTTTCTTCACCAAACATAAGCAACATCCATGTGCCCAAACAGTTCCAGTTTAGTCTCATCAGACCAAAGCACAGACTCCCAAAACTCATCTTTACCTTTCAAATGTTCACGGGCAAACCTCAGTCTAGCTGTGATGTGCCGCTGTTTGAGTAAAGGGGTTCTTCTGGGACGATGGCCCTGAAGCCCACCACGATGAAGAGCCCTCACAACTGTGTTCCTTGAAACATCAACTCCAGAAGAGGCCAGGTCAGCAACAATCATCTTGGCAGATGTCCGGGGCATCTTGCTGATATCTCTGACTATTTTCCTCTCCAGGGTTCTTGAAATCTTGCGCTTACGACCACGCCCAGGTTTGTTTCTTACAGAATTTGTCTCCTTGTACTTGGCAATGATGCAACGTACGGCGGTTGTAGACACTGTGAAACGCTTGGAAATGGCAGTATAACCTTCCCCCTTATCATGAGCCTCCACTATCTTCTTTCTGAGCTCAAGACTGATTTCCTTTGTCTTTGGCATGGTGAGTAAAAATAGTCTCTCCCAATAATGTGTTCAAGTGCCCTGTTCCTTGGAGTCCTTTAATGCTGATTGAATGCCCAGGTATTGTTAGGAAGCCAGTTGACTGCACAGGTGTGGTTTGAAAACTGATTGATTAATTTGGTGTGTTTTGAAAGCTGATTGATTAATTGGGTGTGTTTTGAAAGCAAATATTCACAAGGGGCTAATATTTTTGACCACCCCATTTTCACTATATTTGATTATAAAACAAGCCTATAAATGTATTTTATATTTCAAAATGTACCAAAAGCTACTAAATAGCACTGGTGAATGTTTGATTATATCAAGTTTTATCAATGCTACAAAAATTGGAAAGATCTTTAGGAAAATGTTCCAAAATTCCTGGGGGGCTAATAATTTTGGCCTCAACTGTATATACAGTGAAGGCACTTATTGCAACCAGGCATATATACAGCATAGCTACAATTACAATAACAGTCTATGAGTGCACATGACTACGGCCACCACCAATAGTGGTTGTGGTGTAAGGAGTACATCCATCGTGGCAAAGGCGCCTTAATCTGCCGTTTGTTTTTCAGTGAGTACCAAATGTCCGAGAAAGACTGCGCATAATACGTCTTTGGCAGAATGACCACGGCTTCCGAGTCACTGTTTTTCTGTAAGATCGGATGCAGCCAAGCAGGCTGTGGCGGGAGGCGTACCAGGTTCTCTCGTGCTTCACGAGTGTGGGTGGTCCAGATTGGATATCTGCAGAAGAATAGGGTGTAATACTGTCGAACTGTGCTCTGCTGAATATTGCGCGATATAAGATATGCGTGTCTCGTCTTAGGGCCATACAGTGACGCTACCGCAATGCATCGTCGGAGTTCATAAGCATGGACACGCATGACCAATCTGTCCGTGAGACAGTAGTCCTCATCAGGCTGATGCCAAGCCATCCATGACCCCTCTTCGAGCATTATATCTGCGTGTGAGAGTATCAGTGGGATAGGACGTGCATCCTCCTGAAGAGTGACCCACTGGTCCTGTGAGGAGCGGGGTGGGTATGACCTCCAGGTCTGTCGCGGCTCTCTGGTCGAGTTTAAGATACAGCCACCAGCGATAGGCAGACAGGTCTATCTCCATGGCCAGCTTACGGCACGAAAAACAGCAAACAAGGTGGGGGGCATTGGATGCGTTGTAAAAGCGGTACGCCTGGCCATTAGCGTCGGAGTCAAGGTAGGCACATGAGTAGTGGCGACGGGCTGGCTGGCGTGGAGGATGCCGAAACGGGAGACAATCCATTATTCTGTACACACAGGGACACGACATGGACAAAACAGGGACAACAGACATGGGACATAACATATGTTAAGGTAGTTTGAGTGCAATCAATTTTCGTACGGATTGTTATTGTTCTCATCCAACAGTGGAAACAGATCCGGCTCTGTGTCTGCATCTACCATCTGCATCTGCATGTACTGTCCGAAGAGAGAGTGGACTGTCTTGTCAATCAGAGCACGCAGTAACGGTATTCCACAGCAAGCAATGAAAACTACGACCAACAGCACTACAAAAATTGTCATGCCTATGCGCATCAGTCCCGCCATCCAATCCCCTGAGAGCAACCACTTATACCATGCCGGATCTGGTGCGCCCGAGTTCCGGACCATCAAGTCGCGGGCTGCCTTCATACGGGTTAGTAGCGTGGATAGTGGTCCCATAGGACCTGTGTGCAACGGGACGATGGTGCAACACTCAGTACCAATCATGTCGCATACGCCTTGTTCTGGTCCACGCATTTGATCTATGGCAAAACGGTTTTCTACAGTCATCAGCGTTGTGGCGTGCAGTTGTTCGGAGATAAGCCCTAGAGCGGCGATCGTGTGGTTGATAAAGCGTTGCTGATTGTACCATATATAATTTATCCACTTCATGTTTCTACGTGTTTGTACGTGCGGTAGCAGGATGGCCCATGTGGTTGACGAGCTGTCTGATAGTGCTCTGTGTTCTTCTGGAACGCCTACTGGCTCTCCCTTCCAGTCTATGTATATATCCGTGTCCTTTGACCAGACCGGGAGCACCGATGAATTGGTGTATTCCAAATATTTTGAAATATCGCGTCTGACACGTGGAGCGCGAGTGGGAGTCTGAGTCAGGAGTTGGTCTAAGAGGGAGTCATTCAATGCCATTACTGTAAGGCCCCCTTCTAGCACAACTGGGGCACAGAGTTCATGCCACATTCGGGGGAGCATTTGGAGGGCTGTGCCATCTCCACAGTACCAAAAAATATCAGCCAGCGGCAGTGTGCCGAATCTGAGACTGGGAACGGTCATTAATCCTGGGATGGCCTTCTCACAACCATATTCTGACGTGTTACAAGGTGGGAGCACATTTACCATGGGGTGATGAGCGTCTAACGTATCTTTACAAGCTACCTTAGGAAGGAATCCCACCCATACAGCTCCCCTCGAACGTATTCACAGGGGATGCTCTTGGTTGGGGCGCGTCCTAACTGTCATATCCGTTGGGATTGGAGAGGCTACAGGTTGATACGTGCAGGATCTACTTATGTTGCCCGTCCATTTCGGCCCATGTGTTCTGGCTGCTGATCCTAGTAGACAAAGTGCTGGGCACAGATGGGTGTCATTGTACGGGGGCTTATCACATTCCCTTACCCCCCTTACAGGCATTATATAGGGCATCTGTTTGGACCTGTCATGACATACCACACACGTAGTGTTGGTGACAACCTGATGGGCGGAGTCTATCAGCCACTGGCGGTACAAGTTGCCCCCGCCAGTATCAACCGTCATGTTGTGCTGGGTGATACCTGTTACTGTGACATATGACAGAATATCCGCATAGTCACCTAGGAGGGGCGAGCCACGGGATTCACACTTATTGCTCGTGCTATCACTACATTTGGCCCAAAAGTCTATGCTGGCCTGACGGAACTGAAAGCCTGGGCTCCACGCTGGGACGTAGACCCGAGCTTTATAATTCTCAACAAATGTAGTTTTCTGAGTAGATGAAGGATAGGTGGCTGCAGCATGGAGACTATAATACCATAATGCATGGATCAGCCTGCAGTGGCCACCGTCTTCACCATCTGCAGGGTGTCCTGTGACTATGATGCTAGTTATTGGATCCATTATCATGTCGCCTGGTTGCCTAACGCGGATCTCTAGAGTCAGAGTGTAGTAAGACGATGATTGGTTCGTGGCCCATTTCACTGGGTCGGAGACTGATGCCGGAAAGGGACCCGTATAATCGAATGAGTACATCACGAAGTAAATTGTATTGTTTTGAATTTTCTTCCTTACACTAGCATGAGCGAGTAAACCTAAGGCGCATTTCAGGTGTCCCTCCACGGCCGTCTGAGCCGTAATGTTGTTGACTCCTGTCAGTGATGGGTAAGACCCTTTCCCCCGGAAAACTGTCCGTCCATTAATGGTGGCGGAACCTATTCCTGTACTACGTTTGGGTCGTGTGCCTATCTTGGAGGTGTTGTATGATTCCAATTTACTGTGGGTGTGGTTGGTCCCCAGCTGTGCATCATGAGCCTGAGCACGTGTCGCTAGGAACCCTACTGCGATTGCCATTGCTACTGCGATTTAAACACAATCCTATTACGCAGGCTACATAGAAAGGTCGTGTCGTTAGCTCGTCTTTATTTTGTTTGCCAGTACCGCCAGATTGACCGGGTGGCTTCTTTTGTATGTCTTTGCTATGGGGTGGGGATATTTGCACCATGGTGTACACGGATACCGTTTACTTCCCTAGTCGTTCAATGTGGACAAGAGCTCCTCGAAATTTATGGTGTTAAAAGGACCCGGGGGTATGTTTGGGTCAACTGCGTATGAGTGATTTGAATGTACGTCGTCTAGTGAGGTGTCTGAACCTCCTGCTGGGCCTGTGTAAACTCGTGGGGTTACATCAACTATGTCTTCTATGGGAACCGAGGGCGGTGTTAGGATATCTTCTAGGGACGGGATGCCGGCGGCTTCTTGTTGCAAGCGGGCAGCCTCTCGTTGTGACCGTGCTCTAGCTTTGGCACGTGTTCCACCAGCTGGGCCTGTCACTGGTGTTGGTCCATAAGGGTCAGGCCCGTCCTCGTTGTCGGAGTATAGTTGCCCTTCAGTTGATAATAGGGTTTCCCAGTCCTTTCCTGACCTTGGCATCTGTCTCGTTGGCTGCTGCCCTGCCCCAGATGTCGACGGTTGCTCTTGATCGATTGGTTGTTGTCCTCTTGATTCTGGACGAGTCTTTGCGAGTCTCTTTTCAGAAGAAGTTTGTTGTGTCTGTGGTTGCTGTTCTGTGTCTGAGGCTGATGAGTCCTCTGCAGTGTCTGCACCTGCTGTCGCACGACAACAGTGATTGAGGTTATACCAGTATTCCTTACCTTCAACCTTGACTGCTGTGGGAGTAGCTAACACCACTTTGAACGGTCCTTCTCTTCTTGGCTCCCTCCAATGTTTTCTCTTGAACACCTTGATGTATACGTAGTCTCCTGGCTCTACCTGGTTAAGTGGCTCTTTTACTGGTGTCCCGTGTGTTGCCGCACCCACCTGAGGATACAAGAGTCTGTGTATTTGGGTTAAGTGCTTTACATAACTTGACATTTCGCCTTCCATCTGCTCCAGCGATGGACCCTTATAGGGTCCTCGCGTATATGCCACAGGCATTGGCCTTCCTGTGAGCATCTCATGAGGTGTCAAGTGTGTTATGCGGTTTGTCTGTGAGCGCATTTTCATCAGTGCTAGTGGCAACGCTTGTACCCAATTCAAGTTAGTACTATGGCATATCTTGGCGTTTTTTTCTTTTAGGGTTCCATTCGCTCTCTCTACTTTGCCTTGGGAGCTAGGGTGGTACACACATCCCAACTTTTGTTTAATGCACAATGCCTGGGCCAAGGACTTAATCACCTTGTTTACAAAGTGAGGTCCGTTGTCTGAACTCAGTAGGTCCGGGATGCCGAACCTAGGGATTACTTCTCTGCATAGGAATTTAGCCACTGACTTGGCATCATTTCTGGCGCAGGCCACTGCCTCAACCCATCTGCTGAACACATCAATTACTACTAGGATATACTGCTTTCCTTCTGCCTTTTCTGCCATATCTACAAAGTCCATCATTAAATGTCTGAAAGGGCCTCTAGGTTCTGGGATGTGACCTATTGGAGCTGTAAAGTGCTTCCTAACATTTCTTTTCGCGCATAACTCACATGTTCTTAAAGCCTTATCCACCATGCACGCCAGATATGGAGACCACCAATTCTTCCTGATAGTGTCAATTATCACCCTTCTGTTACAGTGATCTACCCCATGTGCCTCTTTTATCAGCATTGGTAATAGCGCGGTGGGAGCTACCCACAATCCTTCTCCTCCTCTCCATACCCCTGTGTCTTTATCTTTGAAGGCACCTCGTTTTTCCCACAGCTCTACCTCCTCTGGGCTAGCTGTTTCCTGAGCTTCTCTCATGTCTTCTATTGACATTATTTGTGGACGTCCTTCTGGCTCTTCCCCAACCAAAACAGCCATTAAACATCTCTCGCCTACTGCCGCCTTTTTGGCTGCTTCATCTGCCGCAGTATTTCCCTTTGTTATAGTCGTGCCATCTGTCTTGTGGGCTCTGCATTTTACAATAGCCAGTTTCTTAGGTAACTGAATAGCTGCTAACAACTCCGATATGGCTGGCCCATGGGTAATGTTTGAGCCATCTGCTCTCTGGAAGCCGCGCTGTGCCCATATTGGCCCGAAAACATGACATAACCCATATGCATAAGCAGAATCCGTGTATACCGTGCATGTCCTTCCTGCACCTAACCTGCAAGCTGCTGTCAGAGCTTTTATTTCTGCCAATTGAGCCGAACACGGTTGAGGGACAGTCACCTCACTAACTGTCCGGTATACGTTTCCGACTAGATCATATTCTACTACCGCATATCCTGCTCTATTTCCATCATTTGTGCGATAACATGATCCATCTACGAAAAAGGTCTGTTGTGCTCCTAAGAGTGGTTGTGATTCTAAATCTGGGCGAGCTTTTAGAAACTTCTCAGATTCTTCTGCGCAGTTATGAGGAGTCCCTTCTCCGGGCAGCACCATTCTCTCTGCTGGGTTTACTGTATTACACCTCTCGATTGTTAATTCTGGTGCTGACAATATTACATCATATCCGGTGTGCCTTGCATTAGTTATCACGAACGCCTGACTTGTCAGTAATGCATGCAGCGCGTGTGACGTGTACAGGGTCACTGGGTGACCCATTGTAATTGTCGATGCCTTTTGATATGCAAATGCAGCAGCTGATATGGCACGATAACAAGGCGGCATTCCTTTTTCGACATTGTCTAGGGCTGTGCTAAAATATGCAATAGGTTGTTTTCCTATGCCTTGTTGCTGCTGCATCAGCACAGCCGATGAAAACCCTTGTCGTTCCGACACATATAAGTAAAATGGCTTACTGTAATCTGGACTAGCCAGCGCTGGGGCTGATGCTAGTGTGCACTTCAACATCTCAAATGCCGCTGATGCTTCTGGTGTCCATGTCAACTGTGCATTGGGTTTGGTCTGATCTGCTGCTTTTATCATGTCTCTAAGTGGTTGGACTTTTAGGGCAAAGTCGCTAAATCCCACCATGCCCAGGAATGACAACATCTGTCGTACGGTCTGAGGTCGTGGTGCCTCGCGTATAGCCTGCACATGAGCCGGTAATATTTTTCGTGATGTCCCTTCTAGAACTCTTCCGAAATATTCTACCTTCTTCCGGCAGAATTGCAGCTTTTCTTTGCTGACTTTATGCCCATTGTTTGCCAGGGCTTTTAGTACTTTTATTGAGTCCTTCAAGCACTGTTCCTTGGTTTAGCTACAGATCAGTAGATCATCAACATATTGCACCATGAGGCTTTCCATTTGTAAGTTTACCAGATCTCTAGTCAGTACTTGATTGAATATTGACGGACTCTCACAGTATCCTTGGGGCAGCCTCGTGTATGTATACTGCTGCCCTCTGTAAGTAAATGCAAACAAGTGCTGAGAGTCAGGGTGCAGAGGGACACTGAAAAATGCTGAACACAGATCGATTACTGTGTACCACTTTGTTCCTTCCGGAATGTTTGATAGCAAAGTGTGTGGATCTGGGACCACTGGGGTCTCAGCTATCACTATCTGATTAACTGGTCTCAAGTCATGGACCAATCTCCACTTTTCTGAGTTAGGCTTTCTGACCGGAAAAATTGGAGTGTTGCATTGACTCTTTGTGGGGATCAAAACCCCTGCTTCCACTAGCCCTTTGATAGTTGGTCCTATCCCTTCCTCTGCCTGTTTGGACAGTTGGTATTGTCTCTGGTAAGGTAAAGGAGCGTTAGGTCTAACCTGTATTTTTGCTAGTCCTGCTGATTTGACTAACCCTACATCTGTTGAATGTTTAGTCCATAATTGCTCTGGGACTTTACTTAGTGCTTCTTCTACTTCTTTCTCTGTTAACTCTCCCTCATCTGTCATTTGTGGCATTTGTACCTCTACTTCTACTCTTACTTGTATTTTTGTCTGCTGACTTACTAGCATAGTAGTAGCTTCTATCTGCTCTATTCCTGCATAGTCTATTTTCAAGAACTTTCTATCTTCTGACACATGCATTCTAGGGTTCCTAGTTGCGTTCCACTTTGTTACCTTTCCTGCTTCTTTCATCATAGGCCCTAAGTCTTTAGATTCAAAACCCTGCCCGATCATCAGGAAGATGTGGGAGACTGCATCCTCAACTTGGTACCACCCTTGGATCTGTTCTGGTAGTGTGACATTCGCAGCTACTCCTTGTTTGCCAATTATTATGCTGCCTGTATTAATGTCGAACTTTCCTCCTTCTAGTCGCTCCTCCCATAGTGATGCATATTCTTCGTCTTTCCCCCCTTCATCATATTTTAGGGTACAATGCCATGGTCCTCTGGCTTCACAGCAATCCGGACGGATGTGATCCAGCCATGGCTTCCATTCAGAGTATTCGCGCCATATTTTTGACATATCTTTGTCTTTAATTTCCATCCAATATACCTTGTCCAATTCTGTTATTTCTTCTTCTTGGCTTACCACTAGGTACTGTTGAGCTAACATCTCTGGGAGTGTTATCCACACCCCTGTTGGCCCACAGTGTATTTTGGCTCCTAACTTGCAGAGTACATCTCGTCCGAGAAGATTCGCTGGAGTATCTGGAGAGTAAAGTAACGGAGCTTGGATTACTATTCCTTCTACAGTAATCCATTGTGGCTCGGTAAATCGTAGAGTCTGAGTTTTTCCTGAGAAGCCCACTGTTTTTATTGCTCTACGTGTGAGGGGAAGCTTTGAGCCTTCTTTTCCAATGCTTGTAAATGTTGCTCCTGTATCAATCAGGAATGGGGCCTGTACTTCATTTCCAATTCCCACCATAATTGTTGGTTCTTGTGCAGGGTGCAATGAGGTGGTACACTGCACCAGCTCCCCCTCTGGCTTCTCTAGGCCTCTTCACATTCCTCCTGGAGCTGGGCCCATTGGGCTCCCTCCAGGTGGGATTGGGGCCTGTCCTTGAAGTCCTGGGCCCATCCATTGGCCTGCCCAGTTCCCAGCCCCTTGTTGTGCTGTCACAGGTGTCTGTTGCATCCCGGGTTGTCCGGTTCCTTGTTGAAACATTGGAGCGGGCATTTGTGCCGGCATTTGTTGTCTCCCTTGGTTCCCCATGGCTCCTCCTGGTGCCCCGTACTGTAAGTAGGGACAGTCTCTCTTCAGATGGCCTGGATTATTACAATTCCAGCAACTTCCTCCTTGTCCTCCTGTTCCCCAGGCGGATCTTTGTGGAGGCTGTCTTCCTGGGCCTCCTCTCCCCCGACCTCTGCCTGGTCCCCAGCCACGCTGTTGCGGAACATACTGGGGATTCATGGGATAATTCATCGGGTATCCCATTGGGTATTGCATCATAGTTGGAGGCGGCAGCTGTGGCTGTGTCATCACTACTTGTGGTGCTCCTCCAGTCTGAGGCGGTGCAGCCTGCACAGCAGCTGGAGCCACCATAACGGCTGCTTGCTTTGAAGTATATTCTTTATCTTCCTTCTTCTTCTTCTCATGGTTCTCTTGTTTATTCCTTGACAGCTCTCCCAGCTGGGCTTTATGGAGCTGCACCAGTAAATCTTCTGCAGCCTTCTTTGCCTCCCTTTTTCTTTTCCTGTGTAGCTCTGTGTGATGTATCACGTTGGCCTCGAACGTTGCCCACAGCATAGTATTCAGTCCTACTACTGTTTCCAGCTGGTCTTGTACTTCAACTGGGAGTGCCCTTTTCAACATGAGTTTGAACAGTGTCACACTTGCCTGTGTTTCGTCCCATGAGGCTCCCATTTCCTCTCTCCAAGATTCCTGGAGCCTCAGAATAAACTGGGCCACTCCGTCCTCTTCTTCCAGCTTTATTTTCTCCACCTTCCCTGGGTCTGCTTTTGTTGGGTATGCATCCCTTAACTGATTCCACAGGAGGTTCCTGTACGGATTGAGAGTCATTCTGTCTGCTCTCGAATCCTCCGCTTCCTTCTTTAGTCCTGCGAGATCGAATATTTCAGTCATTTTCGCTTTCCCCACTGTTTGACACAGGATTGCTTTGAGGTCTCCCAGGGCCAAGTTTTGTCCCATTGTTTGTTCTTCGAATTTTGTGATCCATCTCTGTACTCCTTCACACACATTAGGCAGTCTCTTTATTAGTCCAGTTATATCCATGAATGACCATGGTATGTAATGCACCTCTCTTCCTTTAATTATCAGGGAGCACTGCAACACTTCAATTGGTTCTGGGAGTTCATCCGTCCTGCCTACTGTCGTTCTTGGCGGACCAGATTCACCTGGTTCCTCCTCTTCTTCTTCGGAGCCCACGAGGTGGTCCTTGTTTTCTTCCTCATCTCTGTATTGTTTCTGATTTTGCGATCGTGTGGTCATGTGGCGCTGCCCTTGCACATGTTCCCACTTCATTTTGTCTCTCTTTTTCCTCATAAAGGGGCCGGCTCCTTTTCCTTGGCCTATGTCTCTCATGACTTTGTTCAGCTTATCATCTTGGTCCATCACCTTCCTCTCCAGACTTCTGCACATAGCCCGTGTAGCTTCTCCCCTTTCATATTGTTGGCTTCGCAGTCTTTGTTCAACGCGCCTCTTATCTTCTTTCAGTTCTTCTCTCAGCTCTTCCACCCTCATGCTTATTTGAGCTCTCAGCTCATTTGCCGTTTCTTCTGCTGCCTGGCTGCCCTCCAGGGCTTCTTCGAGTGTTCTGTCTTGTCTTCTGCCAAGCTGCAAGCCTTCTGCATCTAGAGGGGTTAACTGCACTTCTCCTTCCAGTCTTACTTTCACTTTTCCTGCACCGTACTGGTGTTCTTCCTCTTCTGAGGCTGTCCTTGAGGTTTCTTCTCCATTTCTTTCTATGTCCATCGAGACGATCGTTCGCTGGCTGCTTTGTTTTCTCGCCCTTTCATCCATTGCCTCCCCTTCCTTTTGGTGTTGGTGGTCTTCCACAAGGGCTTTCCGTGAGCGTTCGTCTATCTGTGTAAGGGAGCCGTGTAGTTCCTCCATGTTTTTTAGCATGTTCACAGGTTCCCACCCTTCCTCAATCGGCCAGGACGGGTTGTCTGTTTCTTTCCTGGGGCTTTTCCCTCCTTTTAGGGCTGGGGTACTACTGTGCGGCCGCGGGCGCGACCGGTGGGGATACTCCTCCATCAATCGCGTATTGTATTGCTCTGGGTCATTCTCCCAACACAGATGGCGGGCAAACCGATACCCCCCTTTTCTTCCTTCGGCCTCTGCTCGTGGGCGCTCTGGGCTTTTGGGTTGTCCATTCTTTCGTCTTTCCTCTTTCTCTTCCTCATGCTGTTCGCTCTCCCCTGAGGAGTAGGCATATGATTCTTCGCTGTTTCCCTCAGTTTCCCTTTCTCCTGTTGACATTTGTCTTATGATTCCTTTAACTTGTCCTCCGGTTATCTCCAGTTCTATTTCTTGTCCCTCACCTCCTGTTGGTAGCACTGGGTATATACCGTGATACCTGGGTTTGTATTTCTCCTGTTCTCCTCTCAGCTTCTCTGCTCTTCTTCTTTTTCCCTCCTGCTCAAACCAGTCCACTATCTCCCATTTCCTCATTGTCTTCTCTTTGTTTTCTTTCTTCATCTCCCCCCAACACTCTACTCGTTCTTTCATCTTTTTACACCTTCCCTCATCAAATGTCCCTCCTTTGGGCCACAGCTCTCCCTTTGTCCGGTCTTGCCACTTCTTCATGTACTTTTTTATTTCCTTCTCAGCATCTTTGTGCTTTATTATTATGATTGCAGCCGGAGTGAACAGGCCTTTTTCCTTTTCCATCATGCACCCCTGTCTTGCCCTTGCCGCACTGTCACGTGGTTGTGGGGACACTGTTGTCCACTTCAACTGAACGTTTATTCTTTTTGCTGTCAGTCGCGGTTGCACTGGATCTTTCCTTGTTCGGCTCTCAAGCGGATTTATTTTATCTAAGAGAATGGATATTGCAAACCCTCTCTCCCACTGCACCAGACACTTTTCCACCGACATTAGTGCCATCAATCCTGAGCAATAGTTAAACTGACGTGGACGTTCCTCAAATAGCTCTACCAATGGTTCGTCGTCTTCATCGACTGCCTCTGTTAAAAACTCACACAGCGGTACTTCTGCCTGTTGATTACCTGGGGTGTCTACTAGGGCTCTCAATACTGGGCTCAACAACCGAGGCCTCCAGATCGCTTTTATTCTTTCACGCCAATTGTTATACGGAAACTGAGTTTCTAATGTCCACAATCCGTCAAACCTTGTTAGAGACCACAACGTAGTTGCTATCTGCTCGTCAGACTGGTGCCTTTCTACACCGTTCCTGTCTTTATACACTCGTTCGTCCCAGAAGTGTGTCCTTACTCTTCTAGTTTCTATCTCTAAATCTGTTTCTCCCTCAAAGTCCGAATCCGAACCTAATTCTTCATCGCACCTTAACTCTATATCTCCCATCCAGTAATGTAATTTTCAGCATTCCACCTGGTCCCTTATGTGTCTTGTTCTGTCTGTTGTATTGTATTGTGTTACTTACCTCGCTCCAACTTATCTCATAAGTTCCATAAAGCACTTAAGTGCCCACAATCCGACACCTAAATCCCACTCAATTTGTCCGCACACGACTCCTATGGCTATGATTACTTCTAGCATGACAAGCAACTCATGCTCCATTCAGGTTATGGGATTAACAATAGTTTGCCACCACTTTCACCACTTCAAACAGGATCTCTGTCATGCGACTCAGCACTTCACATATACACAACAGTTTCATACACATATATCCTTTCCGTATACTATTCACCGTATACTATTCACCGGGGGCCCCCCAGCCCTACCAAGCAGACCTGTCTCACCCGACAGCGGTATCTAGGGACTAACTTTTTCCACACCTGCCCGTGCAGCCACGGTGCGTGAGTTTAATAGCACTCACACCCCGCCGGTATCCGCAGGATTTTTATTTCAAGATCTTCTCTTAACCAGGTCTATTCACAACACTTTATATCTGATGTAAATGACAGTATTCACTCATGAGACTTCTCTCTTATCTCACCCTTAGGGGTTCTCGAGCTCGAGGGCAGCTGTCTGCCTCCTTCACCAGGGCCACCCCTCCCCTGTCAGGCCACAGACACACTATACACAGACTTTTGAATATAACAGGCGTCTGCTTACCTTATATTATGGCCGGTCTCTGTAGCCCTTCTGAGAGAGTGGTCCCAGTTCCGGATGCAGGTCACGCTGTCCCTTTATCGAGCCCCACGTTGGGCGCCAATAAATATGTCGGAACTTAGAGCCCGCCTGCAAGCTGACATATCACAAGGGTGATTATACTTATAACTATAACTGTTTTGTCATCTACTTTAGCTAAATCCTTCTGAGTACACTATAATTGATATTGATGAAATAGTGAGAAAACTCCTCAGACCTGGATGAGAATGAGCAAAAACTTCTTTATTGCAGTCAGTCAATCATCCATTCCATTGAACTCAAGGCAAACAAAAATCACTAAGTCAAAAAAGAACAAATGAAAAACCCAAAAGAGCATTCACAGGTAACCTAAAATAACTCCTTTGCAAAACAAATTATCAAAAGAATAAAAGAGCTGCAGCATCAAGAGATGGCCTAGCCGTCCAAACGAGCTACTCTCCTCACGAAAAGAACTGTCCTCTCCAGTGAGATTTCACCTCAATATATACCCTGGCGCCTCTAGGCGCCTCCTCTTGTAATCTGCATACTCTCTGGCAATTTCCCATTATTTCTCAAAGTTGTCTCTGAAGCCCCACCTGGTCATTTACATGCTTCTTCTGAAATCCCCTTATTTCCCCGAAATTACCTCATACGCCTCCTTAGTGACCTAATATCCTGTTTTTTTGAATTCCCCTTATTTCCCAGAATCATCAGCTGATGCTTACTCATACGCCCATGTATGGGTTTTCCTCTTTTCTTAGTTTCCTATTATTTTCGGCCTTTTTCGTCACTGTTATTAAAAAATATGCTCAAGAGAGCTCTGCTTCCTAGTTGGTATCACATTTGTCGTTCAGCCTTTCACGACGGACGCTTCGTGGATTACTCCTTTGTTTCAGCTACAATGAATAAGTTTTTCTTATTTCTCTTATTATTATTATAGTACTTTACTGATTATATGTTAACGATTATATGTTAGTTTTATGAGATTAACTATGTCATAAGTTCTTACTTCTACTTGGTTATATTATATTGCTACTGTTGCTAAGCTTTATTGCTGTAATGTTACTTTGTATGTTATCTTAGAGTCTTTAATGTTGACTCTCTTAAGCTTTGCTGACCTTTTGAACTTTACTATGATCTCAGTCTGGCCCTTCAGACTGGGCTTGTTTATTGCATATTTTAAGCTTTAGTTCCTCTATTGCTAGTTCCTCTATTTCTATTGAAGGCTACTCCCTTTTCCCCTTAGGTTCTCAACCTCAGGGTCAGCCAATTCGTCCTGGTCACACCATCTGGATTTCTCGGTCTACTCCCTATAGGAGGCCAATTCCTGCTGAAGTGTTAACCACTTTCCGTCACTATCACCTGAGTCATCTGTCTCATGAGCTTTGCTCCTTCCTGGAACGACTGTGTTCTCCTACACTTCCTGAGCAACCTCTCACGCCTTTTCACACTGTGCAAACGCCTATGACTCGGTCTTTCTCGACTCAGACACTCCTGCCTCCTGTCCTGGTGGACCAAAGGACACAAACAGATGGTTGTCCTCATGCTGAACCTTGCTGCCCTGGGCTGACCTCTCCTGCCTCCCCTCCTCGTGTCTCATCTCCTCCTTTCGCCTATATACGCCCTCTCTCTCCTACTTGGGCCTCTTCCCCTTCTAATTCTGAACCTGGTTCCCCAGGCTTTGTCCCTTCTTCTCCCTCTCCTAGGCCTGGGTCTCCAGACTACACTCCTACTTCCCCCAGGCCTGATAGCTCTGGGTCTCACTATTATTATTAAGTTTCTTTGTAATAAACTCCTTCTTTCCTTATCATACCTTCTGAGTCCTGTGTGTTTTATTTATGCATTAGCTATATATTACTTTACTCTTATTATGACATCTGAGATCTATTCTCATGTATCTTATGATACCAATCATAATACTCTTAAAGTATGATCCCTACTTCTTTGGGGCACTTCTATAATGTAAGATTTTGCACAACATCAAAAAAAACTGTGCCATCTTAAGCAGCTCTGAATGAAAATCAACACTTTTGGATCTTTCAAAGAATTTGGTCCACCTCTGGTGTGCTTGTAGATCACTGAAGTCTGCATCACTGTTACTTCTCTCAATGAAATTCTTTAGATTGGTGACCTGATCAAAGCACTTTGAATCATCAATGTCCACCCCTTTCCCAGCTAGGTGCCTGATACAGCCCTCTACTTCATTCCAGTCAGGAATCTCACTCAGATCCATCCACATAAAAGTGGAAAACTCCTCCATGGGTGCCATCCATCTCTCTAGATAGTCCAAACATGTACTGTACAGGCCCTGTACTTGAGCACTGAAATGCTCACACCTTTGACCATACCCATCCTTCTGATTTTGTGCCAGCATACTTTTGACTTTAAGAGGCATGAAGTTGTTCATCTTGCGTTCATGAAGCATGCTATGGACACTGTATAGAATCCTCTTTACTTCCACAACTGAATTGTTCTCTCTCTCCATCTCTTGAATTTTCGACTGAAATACACACGAGTGAATGCATTTGCCAGAGGTAAATCTCACTGAACTCATCTTCAAAAAACTTCCTGATGTGCATTGGTGGTTTTTCCTGTGACAAAAAGAACGCTTTCACAGCTGGATACATCTGTAGCAATCTCTCAATTCCTGGGAATAATGACAGCCATCGTGTCTTGCTGTGAGAGAGGAGAGCTCTAAATTCAACATCAGCAAACTCACAGTACTCCTTCAGACTCTCTGTACGCACAGTGTAGATGTGGAAGTGCTGATAAATTTTGAAAATGATGTGCTCAATGTCAACATCCAGTGTGTCTGCTCCGTGGTGAACACAATTGTTCAGAATATCTGCTGGGCAGCCTACACCAATAAGAGCTGTGTTCTGCAGGGACTTTTTTAAATTTGCAAAAACATTCTTCCCATCCTCACTACGCTGGATTCCTCCAAAATTTGTGGTGCAATTGTCACCAGTAAATGCAATGCATTTTGAAAATATCCCTTTCTTTTCCAGTGTGTTTTTTATGTACTGTGAAATAGTTTCAGCTGATTCATTTGGGGTGTTTTTAATTTCAAGTAATTTACTTTGCACACCGCCGTTTTTCCAATCAAAATACTGAATGAGCAGAGGGAATATCTTTACTGCTCCCATCAGTAGACACGCCACAGTAGGGGATATCTTGAAGTGCTTCTAGCGCAAGTTCAACAGAATGTGGGGCTATCACAGTATTTACAATTGCCTCTGTCTTTGTTCGAGCGCTTGAGAATTTTTGAGCTGTTTTAGAATCTGTGAAAACCTTTTTTAACAAGCCAGATGTGCAGTCCATTGACCGGTAGCTTTCGTGGTGCTTAACCGTGTGGAAAGCATAGGCAGCCTCAGCAGCAGTGACAGCTGCACTTTCGTTTTTACTTACGAAAAACTCCGTCACTTTAGCTGATAAGCTCTCGCCCCTCACTGCCTTTCGATGCTTTGCTGAACATATGTGTGCCTCTAGGTCGTTGGCAGCTTTATTTGCGACCGACACGTAAGTGCCTGCTTTGCAGGTCAGGCACTCAGCTTCATGTTGATCTCGACCGACACGAAAACATGGAAATTTTTGTTTTAATTCGTCAGTGAACTTACACTTGCATTTCGGCATGGCTGAAGATGCCGGGTAGCCATGCGCTTTGCCAGTGGTAAACAAGGCGCTTGAGGTGACTGACCAATTAAATGTGTACAGAGAATACCATCGACCAATGACGGTAGGTCTACACCCTACACTTCCACTCAATGCAAAGCGAACTGTAGGGGGAGGGCGTGACTAGTATGTGAATGAAAGAGAGAGCAATGCAAATTCGCCGAAAACACATTTGAGGCTAGAATAACAAAATCCCAGACGATTTAGAAATTCCGCCCGGACACATTTCTAAGTTTCAAAAAGAGGACATGTCCGGGCAAAAGAGGATGTCTGGTCACCATACGTGATCCGAATACCTGTGAGGCACTTCCCCTCATTGGGCTGAGTGTTTTGATATATGACATATCCATGTTGTGCTAATTTTTGATTTCGCTTATTTTAGGGGCGGGGCTACACGTGATGTCACGTGATGTCACCAGAATACCCGGTGGGGTGCCAATACTTTTGCCAAAAAGTGGCTACTGAGGGTTTGGACATTTCATGTCAATACTGCAGTCATTATGGGATTCTACTTATTATTATACTACATAGAACACAGGAGAGAAGCTGTGCCTGAGCTCTGCGCACGCTGTGTGTGTGAGAGCTTAGAGGAATTTTAGTAATTCCCCATTCAAGTCTATGGGACGTTCCATCGTCGACTACGGGAAAACCGAAAGTTCCGTCGGAACGCCGAGACAAAAACTTCGTCTGGAGTAACGTCCTAAAGAACCTGTCCGAGTTTGGTGTAAATCACTCGAAAACTTGCCGAGTTATAAACCTCCAAAGTTTATAATGGAAGTGGATACGAAAAAAGGCCACTTTGAGCTTCCGTACCGGGAATGCCGGAATTTCGATCGCTTAGAAAAGTAATAGCAACAAACTTCAGACCAGGGTCTATGACATATCCGAATTTGGTGCATGTGGCTCGAAAGCCCTAGGAGGAGTTACACTTGATAAATTTTTGTCTAAGAATAATAATAATAACTAGAACGGTACATTTCCTAAAGAAAATGTGAATGGTGCTTGCACGTGGCAAGTTCCCCTCATCGTGCCGAGTGTTCTGATCTATGACACGTCCATGTTGTGCAAAATTTATGATTTCGCTTATTTTGGGGGCGGGGCTACACGTAACGTCACGTGACGTGACCAAAACACACGTGAGGCAATTCCCCTCATCGCTGCTGAGTGTTTTGATACATGACATCTCTATGTTGTGCTAACTTTTTGATTTCGCTTATTTTGGGGGCGGGGCTACACGTGACGTCACGTGACGTGACCAAAACACGCGTGAGACAGTTCCCCTCATCGGGCTGAGTGTTTTGATATATGACATGTCTATGTTCTGCAAAATTTTTGATTTAGCTTATTTTGGGGCGGGGCTACACGTGACGTCACGTGACGTGACCAAAACACGCGTGAGGCAGTTCCCCTCATCGGGCTGAGTGTTATGATATATGACATGTCCATGTTGTGCAAAATTTTTGATTTCGCTTATTTTGGGGGCGGGGCTACACGTGACGTCACGTGACGTGACCAAAACACGGAAGAATAATAATAACTAGAACGGTACATTTCCTGAAGAAAATGTGAATGGTGCTTGCACGTGGCAAGTTCCCTTCATCGTGCTGAGTGTTTTGATATATGACATGTCCATGTTGTGCTAACTTTTTGATTTCGCTTATTTTGGGGGCGGGGCTACATGTGACGTCACGTGAATACCCGGTGGGGTGCCAGCACTTTTGGACAAAAGTGGCTACTAAGTGTTTTGACATTTCAAAAGTGACTACTAAGTGTTTTGAAATTTCATGTCAAAACTGCAGTCATTATGGTATTCTACTTAATATTATACTGCATAGAACAGTTTGTTGGGGGCGGGGCTACACATGACGTCACGTGAATACCCGGTGGGGTGCCAATACTTTTGGACAAAAGTGTATTGACTGGGGGCCAATACTTGTGGAATCATTGGATTGATAGTGTAGAGTTGATAGTTACATGTATTGAGAGTGTGCTTTACATCTACAGAGAGAACAAAAGAATTTTAAGAATTCCCCATTCAAGTCTACGGGGAAAAAAAAACCCCTTTGAGCTTCCGTACTGGGAATTCCGGAATTCCGATCGCTTATAAAAGTCATAGCACACCTGTCCTCAATGAGCCGGTCAATTTGACACCTCATTCATGGGTCTAGGACAAAAGCTGCGGGACAAGTTGCGCGCCGAAAAAGTGTCCGGAAGAATAATAATAATAATAATAATAATAATAATAATAATAATAATAAGTATGCAGAATAACAATAATGATGCTTTTCAAGCACCATTAATAAGTAGGCAGAATAACAATAATGATGCTTTTCAAGCACCATTAATAATAATAATAATAAGTATGCAGAATAACAATACTGCAAGCACCATTAATGAGTTTGCAAGCACCATTAATGAGTATGCAGAATAACAATAATGATGCTTTGCAAGCACCATTAATTAAAGCTGCAAGCAGCATTTCCCGGGTTCAAGCGTTTAAGGCCTTTAGGGAGTTTAAGGCCTTAAAGGATTTTCACATACACAAAGTGACCCACAAGTTACAGAGGGTGGCACCTGCTCCTAACCTAGTGTCTCTAATACAGAAAAGCTTACCAACGTGTTGCACAATATATGTCATGTGAAGTACTCACCTGTCCAGTTTTCCCTAAAATAAACAAAGTCATATCCATAAAGCGAAGAAACACAAGCAGATGCAGAACGAGTGACCCGCAAGTCACATACTCAAAGTGACCGGCAGGTTATAGCGCCACCAAGTGGCCAATCGCCACGGTTTTTGAACTGTGACCTCAGTTTGACCTCTGACACATGTGAAAGAGGTCAAACTGAGGTCACAGTTCAAAAACCGCGGCGAGTCTCAGAATCAGAATCAGAATCTTAAGAATTCGATTCTTCACAAAATTGGGTTTTTGGACTGTTGGTGGCGCTAGAGGGCTTTTTTTTAAAAATGGCTTTTTTTAGTGATTTTTCCATTATAGCGCCACGAAGTAGCCAATCACCACGGTTTTTGAACTGTGACCTCAGTTTGACCTCTTTCACATGTGTCCCAAGTTTGGTGTTGATAGCTCATTTAATTCTTGAGTTATTGACATTTTAGTAAAACTGGCTCCTCACAGTCCAAACTTTTTGGGGCCCCTTAAGGACCCTGAATCAAAATTTCGACTTTTTTTTCAAAAATTATTGTCTTTGAGACTCCAGAGAATATTACTGCACTGGATTGGTCTTGATCAGGCGAAAAACCTAGGACTAGTTAGCAAAAGTAGGTTTCGGATAAAATGCGCGATAGCGAAAAAAGTTTAATGGCGGAAATGAAATCGGAGATATACGTTTTTTAAGTCATGAGCCAAGGATTCCAAAGATATAAAGCACTTGAGATTTGGACATAGGGGTTTTAGGGGTTTAGGGGTTATGGGGACAAACACGTTTTGGGGCGCTGAAGTGCCCCAAATTGTCCGATTCCGCTGAGATTTTGGCCCTGAGTAACTGTGACCAGTACTACCATCTGACCAAGTTTGAGCTCTCTAGGCCTTACGGTTTGGGCTACACGACCGTTTCTAAGGCGGAATAATAATAATAATAATAATAATAATAATAATAATAATAATAATAATAATAAAAATCCTAACAAAAACAATAGGTTTCCAGCGCTTCGCGGTTGAACCCTAATAAGTATGCAGAATAACAATAATGATGCTTTTCAAGCAGCATTAATAATAATAATAATAATAATAATAATACGTATGCAGAATAACAATAATGATGCTTTTCAAGCACCATTAATAATAATAATAATAATAATAATAATAATAATAATAATAATAATAATAATAATTAAAGCTGCAAGCAGCATTTCCCGGGTTCAAGTGTTTAAGGCCTTTGGATTGACATGACAATATATATCATGTCATGCTACATATGTCATGCTACAGAGGGTGCCACAACATATGTCATGTGAAGTACTCACCCGTCCAGTTTTCCCTAAAATAAACAAAGTCATATCCATTAGAGATGAGCCGGATACTTGGCTGAAACGAGTATCCGGTACGGATAAAGCACTTCTGCCGAGTAAGAGTATCATACGAGTATTATACGAGGGCGGAATAATAATAATAATAATAATAATAATAATAATAATAATAATAATCCTAACAAAAATAATAGGTTTCCAGCGCTTCGCGCTTGAACCCTAATAATAATAATAATAATAATAATAAAAATCCTAACAAAAACAATAGGTTTCCAGCGCTTCGCGCTTGAACCCTAATAATAATAAAAATCCTAACAAAAACAATAGGTTTCCAGCGCTTCGCGCTTGAATCCTAATAAAAATCCTAACAAAAACAATAGGTTTCCAGCGCTTCGCGCTTGAACCCTAATAAGTTTGCAGAATAACAATAATGATGCTTTGCAAGCACCATTAATAATAATAATAATAATAATAATAATAATAATAATAATAATAATAATAATAATAAGTTTGCAGAATAACAATAATGATGCTTTGCAAGCACCATTAATAAGTATGCAAGAGAACAAGAATGTGCTTTAGCAAACACATTAATAACTAGAACGGACATTTCCTGAAAAAAATGTGAATGTGCTTGCACATGGCAAATTCGCCTCATCATGCTGAGTGTTTTGATATGTCACATGTCCATGTTGTGCTAACTTTTGGATTTCGCTTATGTTGGGGGCGGGGCTACACGTGACGTCATCAGAATACACGCGAGCAAGTTCCACTCATTGTTCTGAGTGTTTTGATACGTCACATGTCCATGTTGTGCTAACTTTTGGATTTCGCTAATTTTGGGGGCGGGGCTATATGTGACGTCAGTTCCCCTCATCGTGCTGAGTGTTTTGATATATGACATGTCCATGTTGTGCAAAATTTTTGATTTCGCTTATTTTGGGGGCGGGGCTACATGTGACGTCACGTGGTGTCGAGTGCCGCCACCAGGGGGCCAATACTTTTGGACACATTGGATTGATTGTGTGGAGTTGATAGTTACATGCATTGAGAGTCTCCTTTATATCTACAGTCACTAGGAGAACACAGGAGAGAAGCAGTGCCTGAGCTCTGCGCACGCTGCGTGTGTGAGAGCTTAAAGGAATTTCAGGAATTTCCCATTCATTTCTATGGGAATTTTTTCACCGCTTTTTAGTCCGCTGTGCGAACACCTTGGGTCCGATCGCTTATAAAAGTCATAGCACACCTCTCCTCAATGAGCCGGTCGATTTGACACCTCATTCATGGGTCTAGGACAAAAGCTGCAGGACTAGGTACGCGCCGAAAAAGTGTCCGGAAGAAGAAGAAGAAGAACTAGAACGGTACATTTCCTGAAGAAAATGTGAATGGTGCTTGCACGTGGCAAGTTCCCTTCATCGTGCTGAGTGTTTTGATATATGACACGTCCATATTGTGCTAACTTTTTGATTTCGCTTACTTTGGGGGCGGGGCTACACGTGACGTCACGTGACGTGACCAAAACACGTGTGAGGCAGTTCCCCTCATCGGGCTGAGTGTTTTGATATATGACATGTCCATGTTGTGCTAACTTTTTGATTTCGCTTATTTTGGGGGCGGGGCTACACGTGACGTCACGTGACGTGACCAAAACACGCGTGAGGCAGTTCCCCTCATCGGGCTGAGTGTTTTGATATATGACATGTCCATGTTGTGCTAACTTTTTGATTTCGCTTATTTTGGGGTCGGGGCTACACGTGACGTCACGTGACGTGACTAAAACACACGTGAGGCAGTTCCCCTCATCGGGCTGAGTGTTTTGATATATAACATGTCCATGTTGTGCTAACTTTTTGATTTTGCTTATTTTGGGGGCGGGACTACACGTGATGTCACGTGACGTGACTAAAACACACGTGAGGCAGTTCCCCTCATCGGGCTGAGTGTTTTGATATATAACATGTCCATGTTGTGCTAAATTTTTGATTTCGCTTAATTTGGAGGTGGGGCTACACGTGACGTCACGTGACGTGACCAAAACACGCGTGATGCACTTCCTCTCATTGGGCTGAGTGTTTTGATATATGACACATCCATGTTGTGCAAAATTTATGATTGGTGACATGGTGACGTCACGTGCATACCCGGTGGGGTGCCAATACTTTTGGACAAAAGTGACTACTAAGTGTTTTGACATTTCATGTCAAAACTGCAGTCATTATGGAATTCTACTTATTATTATACCGCATAGAACAGTATTTTGGGGGCGGGGCTACACATGAATACCCGGTGGGGTGCCAATACTTTTGGACAAAAGTCTATTGACTGGGGGCCAATACTTGTGGAAACATTGGATTGATAGTGTGGAGTTGATAGTTACATGTATTGAGAGTGTGATTTACATCTACAGAGAGAACAAAAGAATTTTAAGAATTCCCCATTCAAGTCTATGGGGAAAAAAAACCCATTTGAGCTTCCGTACCGGGAATTCCGGAATTCCGATCGCTTATAAAAGTCATAGCACACCTGTCCTCAACGAGCCGGTCGATTTGACACCTCATTCATGGGTCTAGGACAAAAGCTGCGGAACAAGTTACGTGCCGAAAAAGTGTCCGGAAGAAGAATAATAATAGATATAACTGCAAGCAGCGATACCGGGGTCAAGCCAATCAGATGCACTCAGAACATGTCGCTGATGAACCATACCAAGTTTCGTAGCGATATGGCATTGCATTGGTAAAATACTGAACTTAAAGTGAAAATTCAAAATGTGTGTGTGTAGGTGTGTGTAGGTGTGAGTGTGTGTGTAAGTGTGTGTGTGTAAGTGTGAGTATGAGTGTAAGTGTGAGTGTGTGTGTAAGTGTGAGTGTGTGTAAGTGTTTGTGTAAGTGTGTGTGTGTGTGTGTGTAAGTGTGTGTGAGTGAGTGTGTATGAGTGAGTGTGTAACTGTGAGTGTGTGTATGTGAGTGTGAGTGTGAGAGTATGTGAGTGTGTGAGTATGTGAGTGTGCGAGTGTGAGTAAGTGTATGTGTGAGAGTGTGTGTGTGTGTGTGTGTTCCTCCTATGTGAAAACATACTTGTCAATAGTATGTGTGTGTCAGTGTGTGTGTGAGTGTGTCTGTGTGAGTCTGTGTGTGTGTGAGTGTCTGTGTGTGTCTGTGTGTGTGAGTGTCTGTGTGTGTCTGTGTGTGTCTGTGTGTGTAAATGTGTGTGTATGTGAGTGTGTGTGTGAGTATGTGAGTGTGCGAGTGTGTGTGTTCCTCGTATGTGAAAACATACTTGGCAATAGTGTGTGTGTGTCAGTGTGTGTGTGAGTGTGTCTGTGTGAGTGTGTGTGTGTGTGTGTGAGTGTCTGTGTGTCTGTGTGTGTGTCAGTGTGTGTGTGAGTGTGTCTGTGTGAGTGTGAGTGTGTGTGTGCGTGTGTGAGTGTGTGTGTATGGGTCTCTGTGCATCTGTGTGTCTGTGTGTGTGAGTGAGTGTGTGTGTGAGTGTGTGTGTCTGTGTGAGTGTGTGTGTGTGAGTGTGTGTGTGAGTGAGTGTGTGTGAGTGAGTGTGAGTGTGTGTGTCTGTGTGTGTATGTGTGTGTCAGTGTGTGTGTGTGTTCCTCGTATGTGAAAACATACTTGACAATAAAGTGTGTGTGTGTGTGAGTGTGTGTGAGTGTGTCTTTGTGAGTGTGTGTGTGTGTGAGTGTGAGTGTGTGTGAGAGTGTGTGTGAGAGTGTGTGTGTGTAAATGTGTGTGTATGTGAGTGTGTGTGTGTGTGTGTGTGTTCCTCGTCTGTGTGAGTGTGTGTGTAAATGTGTGTGTAAGTGTGTGTGTTCCTCGTCTGTGTGAGTGTGTGTGTCTGTGTGAGTGTGAGTGTCTGTGTGTGTCTGTGTGTGTGTGTGAGTGTCTGTGTGTGTGTGAGAGGGTGTGTGTGAGTGTGTGTGAGTGTGTGTGACTGTCTGTGTGTGTCTGTGTGTGAGTGTGTGTGTGTGTGTGAGTGTGAGGAGTGCGTGTGTGTGTGTGTGAGTGTGTGTGTGAGTGTGAGTGTCTGTGTGTGTGTGTGTGTGTGTGTGAGAGTGTGTGTGTGTGAGTATGTGAGTGTGCGAGTGTGAGTAAGTGTGCGAGTGTGAGTAAGTGTGTGTGTGTGTAAATGTGTGTGTAAATGTGTGTGTGTGTTCCTCATAAAGACCTTTCTGATTCTGATTCTGACTCTGATTTTGCAAGAATCTTGCCTAAACATACTTGGAAATAAAGACCTTTCTGATTCTGATTCTGATTCTGATGTTGCAAGAATTTTGCCTCTAGGCCTTACGATTCAGCACAAAATTGGGTTTTTGGACTGTTGGTGGCGCTAGACGGTTTGAGCTAGACACACCAAAGTTGCTACAGTAACTTCTAAGACTGGCCTCTACATGTGTGCCAAATTTCATAACTTTCCTACGTACGGTTCTATGGGCTGCCATTGACTTCAATGGCGGAAGACGGAAGAATAATAATAAGAAGAAAACTAACGATAACAATAGGTGTCTACGCCCCTTCAGGGCTTGACCCCTAATAAGAAAACTAACGATAACAATAGGTGTCTACGCCAGTTCGGGGCTTGACCCCTAATAATAATAAGTATGCAGAATAACAATAATGATGCTTTGCAAGCACCATTAATAATAAGTATGCAAGAGAACAAGAATGTGCTTTAGCAAGCACATTAATAATAATAAGTATGCAGAATAACAATAATGATGCTTTGCAAGCACCATTAATAACTAGATTTGTAAAGTTCGTCGAAACAAACTTTGATGTTGGCTTTGACGGTGCAAGTATTCGCAAAGGCCAGTGCTTTTTGGAGGCGAGTGGACATAAGGGTCAGTGTTACTTTTGGAGGCAAGTGGACAGAAAGATAGGGTGCCAAAACATTTGGAGGCAGGTGGAGACGAGCATGTGATGTCAAGCTCCTTTAGGGTGATACTCTGAATATCTGAATGTTTGATTTTGCATATTTTGGGGGCGGGGCTGCGGCACAACCGGAAGGCCAGTCGGTACACAAATTTAAAAGTTTGTTCAGAGTATCACCCTAAAGGAGCTGGCCGAGTTTGGTGTAGATAGTTCAAAAGCTTGAGGAGTTATAAACCTCCAAAGGCCAATTCGAGACCCGGTAACGGAAGTACCGGTACTCAGATCGCTTAGAAAAGTAATATCAACAAACTTCAGACCAGGGTCTACAACATATCCGGATTTGGTGCATGTCGCTCGAAAGCCCTAGGCCGCATTAAATTTTATAAATTTTTGTCTAGGCTTAAATAGGAAAACAGAATGTGAAGCCAACATAATAAAAAGATTATAACGGAAATCAGAATGTTGGCTTATACAAAGCCAACATAATAATAATAATAATAATAATAATAATAATAATAATAATAATAATAATAATAATAATAATAATTATTATTATTATTATTATAATTATTATATAATTATAATAATAATAATTAATAATAATAAGCTTATAAAGTAAAACAGAATGTTGGCTTCTACAAAGCCAACATAATGATTTATTATATTCTGTCTAGAATAAGCTGGGTATTATATCAACAATACATTTAAAATGAAGTTCAAGGTCAAGGTCAAGAAGCTTTTATTGTCATTTCAACCATATATAGCTGTTGCAGTACATAGTGAAATGAGACAACGTTTCTCCAGGATTGTGGTGCTACATAAAACAAAGACCGGGCTCAGGACTTAGTAAGTAGTCCTAGCCACATAAAGTGCAACTGTGCAACCTGGTGCGAACAGTGCAGGACAAGACAACAAGACAGATAAGACAGTGCAGAACAAAAGACAGTGCAGATGAAAAGTTACAAGACAATACAAAAAATACAAAAAGACAATACACAAAAGACAATAAACAGAAACAGTGCCGACCAGTGTAAATACTGTATGTTCAGACAATATTGCGTGCAGTAATACTAGAGTGAACACAGTTTCTTAGCAGCAGGTCCCTGAGATAATGTATAGGATTTGTGCAAAAACAGCAAACGACTGAAATATTGTACAGTATGTGCAAAACGGAAATGATTAGACAGTGTGTGCAAAGAGCAAAAAAGTAAAAAAGTGTGCAAAACAGCATGTAAACAGTTTGATGGATGTAAGCAGCATGTAAACAGGTTGATGGATGTATATTGGAAGTGTTTGTATTTGGTGTAGGTCTGTGCAGTCCATACAGATGATGTGCGTGTGTATGTTGTGCTCAGTACAGTTCAGTTCAGTTATTGAGAAGTCTGAACAAGTCAATCCCCAGACTACATTGATTTTTTTATTCTTTATCCATTCAGGTGAAATTGAAATTTTCTTACATGCTTGGGATCACTTAAGCTGCTTGAAAATGGCCTTATATTTGTCTGAAGAATATACTGGTATAAAGTGGAATTTAATATTGTCTTAATGGCTTAAAGTTTCCCAGGTCCCGTGTCTGGAATTTAAGCAAATCATCACCTCTCCACCACCATGCTTGATAGTTGGTATGAGGTACTTGTGGTGATGCACTGTGTTTGGATTTCATGATGATAAAACAGCTTAGGCTCACCAGTCCACAGGACTTTTGAGGTTTGTACAGATGCATTTTTGAAAACCTAATTAATGTTGCTATTTTTTATGGAAAGAATACATTTTGCATGGGGTCTTGTGAAAACATTTTTATTTTCTAATAATTACAGCATTATAAATCATAAATTTTATACAGTATGATCTATCTGTCTCTTTTGCATGAATCTCAGATTTTGAAATGTGATTATCATCGATATTAAATTGCATTAAAATTTTCAATTTTACATTTTCTCCCTAATTTTATCATTAGGGAAAAAACATTACTACATTATTCAAAAGAATTTTAATATAGGACATGAATTTTCACTTTGATTACTAGAATTTTCCACACCATGTCTCTTCACTAAAAGTAAAAATCACTTGCAGCATTTAATCACTTCTCCACATCTCTGTTCCTGCTCATATCTGTACTGAAGTTTTTCTGTTTCAGTTGCTGATTTAGTTTAGTAGGTTCTGTAAAATTGATTACATTTCCCGTCATTAATTTAAATTATTTCCATTCTTCCATTGTTGTCTGCACAGACTCTGTACAGATGACAACAATCAAAGCATTACATTCACTGTGTGAGAAAATCGCATATATCTACTGTAGCATGGTTTAAAAACACATCTAGGAAGACTGATTGCATTTACTGATTGTTAAACTAGCTCCTTCCTTGATATAATCGTTACTCAGAGTCATGGCATGATTAAAATATAGCTCAAATACATACATTTCCATGTTATTTAGATAAAATATATCCATGCTTTATTAAAGTAGAAGTAGCAAAGTATATTATTGTACTAATTCATTGTTGTTCATTGAAGAACACGATTTCCTGTCACATTGTTGTGTATAAAAAGAAATGCTCAAACAGAGCATATGTGCAGAGAAAACCTCCACATCCTGACCTTAAAACTCACTTCATTACTTAACATCCCATACCCACATGAACCAACCCATGCAGAGTACAAAGCATGCCATTTTTTTCACATCTTTTGATCAATTCTAACTGAGACTATGGAAGTTTAGTTTTTAAAAAAAGAAACATTAAACTTCTAAATGTGACAATAAATATTTATATATATTTATTTTTTGGCAATATAAGAATTCACATTAATGTACAAATAGCTAATGTACAAATGAATGTAATGTACAAATTAATGTAAGGTTTTGCTTTTCTTTGTCCTTATTGTCTTTAGGATGAAAATTCATCATGAATATAGAGGGAATTAAGTACTACTTTAAAATTGACAGAGAAAAATCATAGCTATATTCTGTAGAAACAAGTTATAGCTGTATTTTATCTCTGAGACTATATAAAATGCTTCTACAAACCCCAGTTCCAATGAAGTTGGGACAGTTGTGTGAAACAAAAGGCGGAATATATGCTGGAACATGCTGCCATTTAAGCGACATATTTTACGGGACATCCATGCTTATTTCAGCAAGTCAATGCCAAGCCACATTCTGCACATTTTACAACAGCATTGCTTCATAGTAAAAGTGTGCAGTGTGCTGGCTGTAGTCCAGACCTGTCTCTCATTGAAAATGCGTGGCGAAATATGACAACACAGACCACAGACTGTTGAGCAAATGAAGTCGTACATCAAGCAAGAATGGGACAGAATTCTACCTACAAAACTTCAACAATTAGTGTCCTCAGTTCCTTAAAGTGTTAAAAGTTAAGGTGATGTAACACAGTGGTAAAAAATACATGTAATATGTAATATGTTTAGTGTTCTAAGAGATATGTATTTACAATTTATGGTGGAATTAGTTTGTTGGAAGTGACAGAATGGAACCTCAGGGGCCTGCTGCTAAGAAACCTAGATGCTCTATAATAAAAGCTCTAAAGACTCCATCTGCAGGAATTACTATGGAATAGTTATAATGAGAAAGGAACAGACAGGAACAGATTCAGTTATTGCATCAGGGAAAATCTAAACATTGTAGTTCACAAACCCTTAGATTGTAAATCTCAGTACACTAATTCAACAGCAGATCTGTTCTGTTGGCAGATGCACAGTCAGTTATTGAAGCATACTGTATCTAGTAGAAAGAATCATCTGGTCATCGAATTCTCTTTGTTTGCCAGTTACTATATCAAATGCAAAGCACAATAGCCTATCTTTGTGGCTAATTAAGACTTTAAAGTGCTTTATTGCCTAGCAATGGTGTTTGTATGTCACCCATGCTAGCTTGAATAAAGGTGATGTCTTGAGTTTTTTTTTTCTTTTCTTTGTGACAGAAAATGAGGATATTGGATGTTTTAAAACTATTACAATGAAAGTAAAGGTATATCTGATACCTTTTGAAAAGTCAATAAATGATAAATCAAATGTAATGAGAGCTGTAAGTACAGAGCTAGCAGTTAGTTTGCTTCTGAGTCCACAAATGTGTCATGTGATATCTCAGTCATTATACTATTCTTTAAAAAGTAACATATGTTTCTTCTCTTGGGAGATCTGTCCAAACTTTTGGGCCTTTTTACACCTGGACACTTCATGTGTTTTCTCTGATCTGATAGCTATCTGATTTGTTAAAACTGTCCCATTTACATTAGGCCACATAAATGCGTCTTGGCAAATCGGATATTTCTACTCCTGCCCAAAATGCAAATATATTTTACCTAATTTCTGGGGTAATTGAAATGGAACACGCTTTGGTGTATGCGGTTTTCAGAATGCAATCAAAAAAAGAAGAAAAACCTTGTTGCGACGATTATGCTACAAAAAACAGCATTTACTGTTTGCTGCATTTTCGCTGGTGGCAGCAGTGCATTTTTAGACCCAACGAGACACCTGGGTGAAAGATCACTTGCGAGTGACGTACTTTCGTTTGGGAAGAGTATAGCGCTGACGTATGTGGCTTGAACAACCACATTCATTTACACCTGTCCAGTTTCATCTGAAATGCGTCCCAGACCACCTCCTGAAATGGTTTGAACGATCGGATTTATATCCATCTCGAAAACTTTTTGGAGGGCATTTAGACCTGGTCTTTTTACGATCGGATAGCTTTCCGATCACAGAAAACGCATGAAGTGACCAGGTGTAAAAAGCCCCTTTGACTGGTAGTGTGTATAAAAATAATGATTATTATGTAAATTATATATGTTTGAAGCAGTTAGCAGTAGCTAGCAGTTCCAAACAACATGTGATTACTTTAAGTTTGCATAGCTTTATAAAGTGTTGATGCTTGATGCTAAAGTGTTGATGCTTTATAAAGTTATACCCCTCCCCCGACTGATACCCGGCTTTGTGTTTTTGTCACATTTTTTACATTCTTCCTTCTTTTGTTCAAATGTAAGTTTAAGAACAAAGAGGAAGAAAATGACAGAAAAATAGAAAATGAACGCTGCTTTTATATGAAAGCTGTTGCCTTTTCCATATGTAGTTCTTAAGCTGTGACTACATAGAAGATCAGAATGTGCTGTACATCTCTGTTTGCCACTTAAATATTGATATTATCCAAACTTTGAATAAAAGCTGTTTTAAAAGCTTGAGAATATTTTTTTTTTACATAAATTCACTCAGTGGTTTATTTACCTTCTCCCTTATGCTCTGTCTTTCTCTCTGAGGGCATATACCTGCTTAAGCTAATGTATAAGACTAATTAATGGATTAATTCATTAAAAAAAAAATAATTCAACCACACAAAAAATTATAACCTATTGTGAAAAATGTTTTTAATTGCATAATTTACTCTCAAAACATTAATGAATTATTTATTACCTAATGCAAAGGCAAGCCCCTATGGTGGTGGGGGTATAGAGAAGAGAGTTTGCTCTGCTGAGAGATGCATTATAGTATACTGGGCTCTAAAATGAGACTTGCACATCTTTAAGCATATATCACAGAGCCTAATAAATATACACATGCAGTATACAGTCTGTGATCTTACCGGGATGCCATTCTTGTAGACCAGCCAGAGAGCCTGGTTCCAAATTATTCTCTGAATAACACCTGTTCCATGCCTTACTGACTTACCAACTGACCTAAACTAATTTATCTTCCACTTTTGATAGTGAGGATTAGTTAATAACAGCAACTAATTAGATAACTAATTACAAAACTAATTACTAATTCTTTTACAAAAGAATGTATTCTATGTTTGACAGGGCTTTCATATGATGTGCCAGTTTTAATTTAGATATATATATATATATATATATATATATATATATATATATATATATATATATATATATATATATATATTACATTTTTTATTATTCCCAGAGCAGATCAAAACATTCAGAGCAGCTGCCACATGGATAGTGAATAACAAAACACAATAGGGGCATAACAGTGTGCATTGTCTTGAATAAAAATCAGGGACTGATTAATAAGAAGGAACCACATGCTGCCCACAGAGGTTTTAATAAGCATTTGCACCCTGCCATGTAGCTGTATAAGACACTGTACCAGAAACACTATGTTCAGTGTTAAACTCAGAAAAGACTTAAAGTGTGTAAAAAAGTCAATGAAATAGCGTGGAATCATTAAAAAGTGATTTGAAGTTTGAATATGTTCAGTTCTATTTATTAATTTAACCATAAAACTGTGGTTTCAACCCAGCTTCACCCCACAGGGTTGTAATTTGTTATGAAAATGATCAAAGAAATTACATAACCTTTCAGGCAAGAATATGATAGATGAGCAACAGGTGCTACCAGCATCCACCTCCATCTAAAGCTTTGAAACTGCAGAGAAACTAAAAGTTTCCTTGGAATTCTAAGAATATAAGCGATTGTTCAGTAAAGTCAAAGCCATTTCTGAAACTCTATATTTAGAATACAGTCAATCCTTAATGTCACCCAATTAAGTCTGCTTCTTTGTGGAAAAGAAGTGAGGAGGCCTTCAACTTCATTAAATAAATCAGATCTGCATCCTCTTCCGCTTTACCAAAACATGTCTGAACCCATCCCCCTGGCCAGGAGCTTTTTGCAGTTTGCTGTGTGGACAGGGCAATGGATTCTGGGAATTCAAGTGAATGTGGATGTGCACTTTTGGTATTTTAACATTGGTAAAATCAATCAATCAATCTAAAAATAATGCTACTGAATTGTGTAAGGGAGTAGATATTTGAAGTCTACTAATTTGTTTCTTATTAAATAAACCATTTATTGATGTGCATGCATCATTTATTTATGCTTTCCCTTCTTCATCTGTAGAGATCGTCAAGAGCACCAAATTTCTTGGTGTTCACGTAGCAGAGAACCTCACATTGTCACTCAAACACCAGCTCTATCACCAAGAAAACCCAGCAGCATCTACTTCTTATGAAGGCTGAGAAAGTCACATCTCCCTCCCCCATCCTGACTACTTTTTACAGTGGGACCATTGAGAGCATTCTGAGCAGCTGCATTACTGTCTGGTTTGGGAACTGCACCATCTCGGTTCGCAAGACCCTGCAGCGGATAGTGAGGACAGCTGAGAAGATAATTAAGAAATGCTTTGCCATCATCTTCTTAATTACTGACATCATTGTTCCATATCTCAGGTATTGTGGAGATATAAACTGCACATCCTCTGGTGATGTATATGTGCTATGTGGGTACCATTATTGAAAATCATAATTTTTGACTGCTGAAAAAAAATAAATTAATGAGTACTGATTAATATTACTCCCTCCTGTGGCCACGTTTTCTTTTAATTTATTGAATAGTTTATAGTTTTAATTGATGGTAATATTAATATGTTTTAAAATGTATAATTTTTGCCAAAACATAATCTGCTAAGATTTTATTGGGGTTATATAAATACTGATAGTTTCCAATTTTGTATTGCATAATGAATATTAGTTCTTTGCTGAACTGCCTGTGAGAACATTTTGCAGAGGTGTGAAACAACAGACCTCCTTCACAAAATAAAAGCATGCACAACAGGAAACATTTTTTCATACATTTTTGTTAGCAAAATGTTTGAGTACTTTCTCTTTCAACCATAAAAATGTGTGTGATTTTGCTTTGTGGAAATAGATGATGAGAAAACCAGAACGTCTTTGTTTGCAAAGCAGAAGCAACACCTTAGCTCTGTTTATCATTTCTACAAAACTGTTAGGGCACAACTTGTTTTAACACATTAACCACTCCTTTCACAGATAATGCACAGAACATGTACTGTGTAAGCACCGTTGGCCCTTTCCATGTGACTTTACCCCAGTGGCATAGATGTGACACTAGTTATTAAGCCTCATGTGTCAGATGGGATGGCCAACCCAGCATTGATCAGGTGCAACATTATACTGTACACTACCCAGCAAGCAAGTTGAGGGTATGCATCATCAGTTACTCAAAACATGCCAAGAGAAGTTTATCAGTGATTGATCAGCATTCTATACCACAGACAATCCTATCACTCAGTGAAAGACAAAAAAGGTTTTTGGATTAAACTGCTCACTGATAAAATGTTTTACAGTTTAATCCAAGTCAAATTATGTTGATGAAAAACTAAAAACCATTTCAATATTAATGTCTTATTTGTGGGTTCATATTAATTGCCAAGGGATAAAAAAGGTCACAGACTTCATAAATGATTTTCCATTTGATATAAGGGAAAAATAACAAATGTCAGCTAGTTCCTATTGTGGTAAATGGAAATAATGAGTGACTGGAACATAAAAAAAAATATATTTTTCTATTTAAGTCTTTCTTGGTTACTTTAGTTAGTAACATTAGTCTATATAGTCTCTTTGGTTGTTTTTATAATCAGGATCCTATCAGAAATCTTCTGTCCATCGACTTTAATTTAATATTTAGAACTTAGTGTCTAGAACATGGATCAGTGGAAATCTAGAGCTACTCATTCATGGAGAGGGTACCATGATTTTTTCTCCTTTGTCAATGTAGTAAGGTTATGCATAACTATTAAATTCTGCTGCACAGATGTTTCATTTGAGGAAAAAGTGTGAATTGCATCTCACCAGCTTTATTCTATAAATGATAATATAAGTATATACTTATTTAAAGTATAAAAAAATGTATATATATATATATATATATATATATATATATATATATATATATATATATATATATATATATATATATATATATATATATATATATATATATATATAACACTTATGTTGTTCCTTTCATTTGTCCATTGTCTGTTATTTTCCAGTTACATAGCCAACGTAGATATATTTTGAGTATGACCAAATAGATCAGATTCTGACTGTGCAATGCCCAGCATACTTTGCTCCAGTCACTCTATCTGGGCTCAGGCCACCATGCCCTTTTAATATACACAAAGCAGGCTCATCTATCTGAGATCATCTATGACGCCACCCTGGTTTAGTTCATTTATGATGACTTTTCATGAATGATTACAGCTGTCAACCTCATGCACAATGGCTTTGTATGCACCATCAGATATAGGCAAACAGGTGTGTGTTCTTTTATTTACAGAAATTATTTATACATACTAAGAAACTACCAAATAATTTACCTTTCTTTGCTTATTTGTTGCTTCAATGCATGTTGATTAAATGGGACTCCACATAACATGAATTTCTTTTTTTCCCTCATAAATTCCATAAATTCTCCAAACCCTTTTGGGGATTAATGAAGTATTCAGATTCTGGTGATTGATTCTGAATCATTATGAAACCAATCTTCACACCAGGTTGTATTAGCACCTTTATTATACAGAATATTTGCCTTGGCACAAAAAGAGCCAGAGTGCCTTTAATCATCTGTATTGTTTCTGAGAAAAATTACTTGCCTAATATTTAAGTGAATAGACTATAATAATTAATTGGCCATTGAAATGGCATGACATATTGTGTACCATTTCTACATTGTATTGGAATGTATGTTCCTTACAAAAAATGCTCATTACAAAAAATTGTATTAAACATCCTCTGTGTAATTACAATTTAAGGGTCAATATTTCTTAATAACCTAAGCAAAAATATCAAGACAATCATTGCTGTCTTGCAGCACCTAACTTTGTTAAGAACAGGTTGGTATCAGTTTATTTGTGAGCAGCAGTAGATCTCTATTGCCCCTTTTCCACCGAGGCAGTTTGAGTGCTGGTTCGGAGCCAGAGCCTAATTTAGAACCAGTTCTTTCTTTTTCGACAGCCAAAGCACCGGCTTTGAACCAGGAAAAGTGGTTCTTAAGTAGCACCAATACGTTGCTGGTCTAGACTTGAGAACCGCTTGTGTCAGGGGCTGTGGGCGGGGCTACTGTTAGCACATTTGATAATGTACCTTAAGTATACTAATGTTTAATACACATTTACTTTACCGCGATATGATATCAGCACACATGATAGTAGGTAGCTACATGCTAAGGCTAACTTTTTTCTGTGTTAATGATAAAATAACGTTATGTACTTTCTCGATAACAACCTCAGTTTATACAGATTACATGGATCTGCACGTACACGTTGGATTCGCCACGTTTGGGTGTTAATGTAGGTTCACAAAGCCATGAGCATTAACAGTAAAGCAACGTCCGCCATTGTTGTGTTTGTGTTTGCCGCTGCTGCGCTAAAGTTGCTGGGACACGTGACACGTACAGTATACAGTGACGTCAGATGTGGCTCTGTGATGGCTCTCTAGCCGGTGGAAAGGAAAACCGGTTCTTAGAAGGTTCTCCAGTGGAACCAACTTTGAACCAGCATCAGCACTAGCTCTGAACCAGCACCCAGTTCTTTTTGGTGGAAAAGAGGCATATAAGCAGTCTTTCCTAGTAGTTTCCTCTTAGTCATATGTAATTTCACTCAAACAAAACGGGCCTCTTGGAAGAAGAGTTAAAGGCAGGGTCTCCGATTTTTGAAAGCCAATGTCGACATTTGAAATCACCAAAACAAACACACCCCTAACCCAAATGGGTCCCACCCCTGTATTGATAGCTCCGCCCACACATACGTAACCCAGGCAAATAATGGAAAGAACTTGTCTTTATCATAGCTGAAGGGAAGAACAATACGATTGCAGATAAACAAACAAACAAAAATGACACACAAGCATAATCATGCAAAGGACGGCATTAGTTCTGTGAAACAAAGCAAAACCAACGTTACTCACCTATCGAGAAGGAAAAAAGCAACCTCGGCGTCTTAAGTAAAGTTGAATTTCCAGAGTCAATAACTCTTGAGCTAAACGCTGTTACTACACAAAACGCAGTTGTAGCTGCCTCTCTACATTACTACGATAGAAAAGAGGTGTTATTTGTGTAGTAACAGCGTTTAGCTCACGAGTTATTGACTCGGGAAACTCCAATCTGTGAATATGCGGCCAACTACCCGCCCCTTCAGTTCTCTCCCGCGCTGGAAAGCTGATCCTATATCAACACGGGTCCTACTTCTTGCCTTATCTTAAGTCTTTCTTCGCTTTCGTTATTTGTTTTTATCCGCCATGTCAATGTTAAAACTGCTTTCTGCTAATGTCACACATGTGCACTGAACACTCTCTCCGCCCATGCTAATTGGAATAAGAAATAAGCAGCAGCAATAAAGGCAAGCAATAAAATGACATGCATTAAAATGCTGCCATTGAATAGAAATGAAGGAAGCAAAGAAAAGGATTAATGATGCAGATTAACTGCATTTTGTAAGTAACCTCTCTGTTAATTTAGATTTTATACTAAAGCTGGGAAAGGTTCCACTTTGCAGCCATTTTGTTTTACAAACTGTCTAATGCTAAAACAGCATTTGTCTTGATTCGATTCAATTCAATTTAATTGATTTGTATAGCTCTTTTAACAATTTCCCATTCTCAAAACAGCTTCACAGACGTATGGAAACAGAAGAGAGAGAAAAAGAAATAAATATATAATAATAATAAGAAGAAGAAACAAGGATAGAAATAAATAAATGAATATATACAATTAAAGTTTAAAATTAATTTTAAAAGGATTAACTTAAAATTTATGATACTATATATCTATCCCAATCCCTCATCACGTGAGCTGAATTTTGATTAGGGAGAAGAAAGAGGAAGTGGAAAAAAGGGGGTATGTCTGAACTGTATATAAGGCCACAGTAGGCAGCAGTATATTGGTGCAAGTAGCTGGTTGTTTGCTGTCTTTGTGACTGCCAATAAACATACCACAACTGAATCCAGTCTTTGTGAGTTAGGTTGATTATTTCTTCTATGGACTTCAAATTGGAATTATTGTTTAAACATATAGTCAGATTACAGAAGCTAGCCTGGGCAAATGACGGTTGGAGACGAGTTACTCCTACAACTGCTTTCTATCCATCATTTTTGTAGCTAATACCACACCCTTTTTTGCCTCCTTGTTTACAGCTGTGTTGTCCCTAGTGATGAAAGAAGCACCAGTTTTATGTGCCTGACATTTTACAATAGCTAGATTAGCAGGTAAAATCATATTGTTTAGCCATCTGCTTTCTGCAATCCACTCTGCAAACGTAAAGTATTTCAGGATGTAAACCATGATGAAGTCTTAAAGTCTGAAATACAGACAAAGCAGTGCAGAACATTTGTGGTGTCCCTCAAACATGAATTATTATTTAGATTAATTATAAAAACATTAACTTAAAATTTATGATACTATATATTTATCCCTATGCCTACTGAGCAAGCCGGAGGCGACGGTGGCAAGGAAAAACTCCCTGAGTTGATATGAGGAAGAAACCTTGAGAGGAACCAGGCTCAAAAGGGAACCCATCCTCATTTGGGTGACAATCTACAGTAAATAGTGTAAATGTAAATAGTGTCCTTTCTACAACAGTTTATAATAGTGCAACTGAGAGCTCCTGAGGAAGTAATGTGTCATCGTAAACTCTGAGTTCAGCACAGACCTGATTGCTAATAAAGACCAGACCGTACAGCTGACTGACACAACATTGGTTCAAAAGAAGGCATGACAGTCTCCGGGCGGCTTCATACACAGTAATCCCCAATCCCTTACAAGGTGACCACCGGGCAACAAGACTCCAGCCAATGGTACAACATCAGGAGGCTTTAATACATTTTACTGCAAATTCTAATTGCAAGGAGAAACAACTACAATTAATGTTATTATTATTTGTACTATTAATTTTATGTTTTAAGGCATGTTTCATTCATTCATTCATTCATCTTCTACCGCTTATCCGAACTACCTCGGGTCATGGGGAGCCTTTGCCTATCTCAGGCGTCATTGGACATCAAGGCAGGATACACCCTGGACGGAGTGCCAACCCATCGCAGGGCACACACACACTCATTCACTCACGCAATCACACACTAGAGATGCCAATCAACCTACCATGCATGTCTTTGGACCGGGGGAGGAAACCGGAGTACCCGGAGGAAACCCCCGAGGCACGGGGAGAACATGCAAACTCCACACACACAAGGCGGAGGCGGGAATCGAACCCCGACCCTGGAGGTGTGAGGCGAACGTGCTAACCACTAAGCCACCGTGCCCCCCCAAGGCATGTTTATTTATAAGAATTGTTGTTCCATTTAACTGATGAGTTGAGGGTCGTTGTCAAGGACTCAAATGCAGATACACCAGCTCCAGCTTTATAAAAATTAAGAAGTTCTATTACATCAGAGTGAAGAGAATATTGTGTCAATAACGTGGTGATGAGATTATAGACATGATTTGCTATATATAGAATTTAAACATATATGCCCATGTCACATGGTCATTTAAAATAATTACATTTTTCCCAGGCCCCCTGGTTGGATGTCAGATCTTCAGATTCAGTGAGAAGAGCTTGGTGTATGCCCGCTGTGACTACGGTTATAACAGATTTCATGTGACCAGCATGCAAGCTATGATCAATGAGACCCCTCTCCCCATTGATCTTTACCGATAACTCAATGTATCTGGCCACCTCAAACTATTTAGAAAGTTCAGTGTTATAATGAACAATTTACAATTTAACCAGGTCATCACTACCCATTCGATGAAGCACACCAAGATATTCAATGGCTATGGCCAAGTAGTAGAGGTACAATATGAGATCCTTAAATTGATTGCCTATTGTATGACAGTGCACTATGACATGGGTCGCACTGTTGTTTATTAAATCCAGGTTTGTGTGGAAGGTAACATCACCATATGAATAACATTCATATGAATACAATGAATACAATACGGTAACATTCATATGAATACAATGCTGTCAGCTTCAGAGAGTACTTATAAATGAATGCCTCCAGTGGCATTACAGCTATGACCTCAATGTTAACATCAACATCATGAGACAAGGCACCAGAGCTAGACTTGCTAGATGCATTGTTATGATCACCATAACTGCATCACCAGATTAAGTGAAATTAAAAACGAAATGGATGATGATAGATATCTCCGCATGAGGGGAAACAACATCTTTGAGTACAACTCTAATAGGATACTTATACTGTAAGTGTCTACAATAGGTTTTCAAAGGAAATCATCCAGTACTGCTATGATGGCATCAGCAGGCGTATTGACTGCAGGTACAGCACTGGGCATCACCTGCAGCTTTTCTATGCAGATCTTGCTAATCCCACAAGAGTAACACATATTTATATCCTCAACAGTTCTGAAATCACCTCCCTCTAATATAACCTTCAAGGCCACATCATCACCATGGAGTTAAGCAGCAGTGAGGAATACTATGCGGCTTTTTACAATATTCCAAGCGCTATCTACAGTAGTCAAGGAAAAGTTATCAAGGGGGTCCAGTACACTCCTTATGGGGAAATTTATTAAGGCTCTAACCTCTCATTCCACTTCATTATTGGATTCCATTGTGGACTTTATGATCGTTCACAAACCTGATACATTTTGGATTAAGAGACTTTGATGTAGTAGCAGGCAGGTGGGCTACACCGGTCTACAACTTGTGGGCTAGAGCTCAGTGCCAACCCAAAGTGGTTCACTCTCTACACGTTTAAAAACAATTGCCCAGTGGGAGATATTGAGGAGGACACTCAATTCATTCATTCATTCATCTTCTACCGCTTATCCGAACTACCTCAGGTCATGGGGAGCCTGTGCTCAATGATCTCAGGCGTCATTGGGCATCAAGGCAGGATACACCCTGGACGGAGTGCCAACCCATCGCAGGGCACACACACACACACACACACACACACACACACACACACACAATCACACACTATGGACAATTTTCCAGAGATGCCAATCAACCTACCATGCATGTCTTTGGACTGGGGAGGAAACCAGACTACCCAGAGGAAACCCCCGAGGCACGGGGAGAACATGCAAACTCCACACACACAAGGTGGAGGCGGGAATCGAACCCCGAACCTGGAGGTGTGAGGCGAACGTGCTAACCACTAAGCCACCGTGCCCCCCTCTAAAAATTCATATTCAATCGAAATATATTGATGCATTATATACAATAATCACTATTGCTGTAAGTGAATAATAAAATTACTTCATATAGAAAGTTGTATATACACATCACATCACAGAGCTTTACACTGTTGTGGTTGTTGTTATAGTAAAGAATGAATTATAAGTTTAAACTTATTTCAACTTAAAAAATCTTTTTTAAGCCTAGTTCATCTTTTGGGTAATATGCTAAAATTAAACAAAAAATAGATTTTGAAAAAGCTTTGAATTTTTCTGATTGTTAGCAATGGTTGAACTATTGACAAATATAATTTTCTCATGGAAGAGATTTTTTCGAGTCTTTGGAGAATTGTCAATTAATTTTTTTTTTTTGAAAAAATACAATGATTTGCTATAATTTTATGTTTTTGCTGGTTACAGTTATATGGATTTCAGCTCTATAATGTTTTGCCAGGCTTTCCTATGTAAAAACACACATGCAGGTGCTGGCTTTCTTTCTCTGGTGGGAAAGACAGAGCAGATTGGCCAGCAGAGGTGGCTGAGCAGCAGCAGGTCGGGGTGAACCCGTCTAGTCAGGCACTGTTCAGCGACGGCACACCTTGCTGCCATGTGCTCATCGTCTGTCCACAACAATAGCGCCAGCAAGACCATAAAACCGGGAGCAGAGCACCATTATCCATGTAAGACCCAGGAACCAGGAGTGGGCTCCAGGTTATAGAACCTGATAAGAGTGTGTGGAGAGGACAAACAGCCATAGCAAGAGTGTTGGGCAAGGCAATACACCTAGTGGAGTTAGCCTACAGAGCACAAGGCACTGCTATGAGACTGGATTGCATTGTTGTGGCTGCCAAAGCAGATAAAAAGGGAGATGAAAAGGGACATGCACTTGAGCAATGGGTGTAAGTGCCCTTCTCTGCTGACTCATGTGGCTGAGGGCAGAAGAAAGACCTGACAACTAGTTAGTAGCAGGGTCAGAAACTCCTCAGAGGCTGACTTCAGTGGCTCAAAAAATGGTTTGGAAAAGCCCCTCCAGGACTACTGAAAAGTCCCAGTAGGTGTGACACAGTCTGCAAGAAAGCTTCAGCTGCCTGGCGCTGTGCAGAAAGTGAAAGACCAGAGAACAGAGCTAATGGTGGAAAGTGTACAGTCAGAGCCTCGGCTTACATTTACATTTACATTTATAGCATTTAGCAGACACACTTATCCAGAGTGACTTACATTTCATTTCAAATTATAAAACTGAGCAACTGAGGGTTAAGAGCCTTGCTCAGGGGCCCAGCAGTGGCAGCCTGGTGGACCTGGGATTCGCACTAATGACCTTCTGATCGTTAATCCAATGCCTTAACCACTAGGCTACCACATCCCCCCTTCTAGCTTCTGTTGCACCATGGCATCCAGCCCACAAAGAGAAAAAAAGAGAAAGCCACAGGATAGAGTGGGCTGACTCCTCAGAGGCCACTTCAGCCTGGCCAAAAATTGCCATATGCATTCCTATGCTCAGGGGTGGAGATGCCATTCTTCAGTGCCACTGCCTCAGTAGGAAGCCTGATTTCCAATCATGCAGGAGTGTAAATCTCTTTCAGTGAGAGAACACTAATCTCTACCTAATTCCAGATCTGGTGCACTAACTTGAACAGAGGGTGCAAATACAGACATCCATAATGATTAAAGAAGGGGACAACCAAAGGGAGCCCCTGAGTTTTGTCAGCACTAGAAACACATCCCCGATCTTCAGATCTTCAGGATGTGTGCCATGAGAGACAGGAGCCCTCCCAAATGCCATGGGTGAGGTGGCTGTCTAGGACCTCTCCTCAAACTGAGAATGTTGGGGAACGTCCATCAAAAGAGTCTTAATGCCCTTGACCCAATGACCCAAGATGAGAAACCAGGACCTGTCCACATAAAAAGGTTACAAAGCTCATGACGTGTTACCCATGTGACTCTGAAAGATGTTTGCAGGGGTGAAAAAACCTGCTCCTGAGCCATGGTCTCATGTATAACAGACCCAAAGGAATAGTTTAAGATGCTATAACCATGAACCTGAACACCCTCTGCACCTGGGCAACAGAGAGGTATTGGCCTTATGTTCCTTCCTATTATGTTCCTTATGGCAGAAAAGATGAAATCCCCCATAGAAAAAGAGAAAGACGTGCCGACATTGTGGCTGAATCCCAAACAATCCCCAGAGGTTCTCAGAGAGGGAGAAGGCACATGCTTCCATGAATTTAACATGAGGTCCCTAGTGGGTAATTATGGCATCTCACTGCCCAGCTACTATGTCCAGATGGGCCATGTGGATAATTGAGTACCAGCATGGATGCCCTGGGGTACGTTAATGCCAGAACAGCCTCCATGCACATTGTGAGCATGAGCAATAAGACTAGGCAAAAGAGAGAACCCAGCACTGGTATGCTTCACCCCAGAAAGCAAACCTGGAGAGTCTCCTGTGCTCTAGCAAGATGCCTATGTGTAGATAGGCATCCTTCAGGCAACAAAGAAATACCAGCTGTAAAGTCAGAGGCTTGATCTGGGAGGGGAATAGGCTTCATACCCCTTTCCCAGACGCAAGAGAATTTCCTCCTGGTGTCAATGGATCTCCAACTTCCTGACAGACAGACCACAAGCTGTACGGGTGGGCAAACACACCTCATCCATTCTCAACCTCAGCACTGGAGCGCCCCAAGGCTGTGTTTTGAGCCCCCTGCTGTACTCACTGTACATGTATGACTGTGTGGCCACTTCCAACTCCACCACCATCATCAAGTTTGCTGACGACACCGTTGTGGTGGGCCTGATCTCCGACAACAACAAGATGGCCTACCTACAAGAGACTAAAAACCTGGAGAGATGGTGACAGGAGAACAATCTTCTCCTGAACGTCAGCAAGACTAAGGAGTTGATAGTGGACTTCAGCACAAAGCAGGAGCAGTCATACCAACAGCTAAACATCAACGGGACCCCAGTGGAGAGAGTGGACAGTTTCCGGTACCTAGGTGTTCACATCACACAGGACCTGTCTTGGTCCTGTCACATCAACACCGTGGTGTAGAAGGCCTGGCAGCGATTGTACCACTTGAGACGCTTAAGGGACTTCAGACTACCCTCTCAGGTGCTAAAGACTTTCTACACCTGCACCACTGAGAGCGTCCTGACGTTTAGCATCACTTCCTGGTTCAGAAACAGCACCATGCAGGACAGGCGAGACCTCCAGAGGGTGGTCCCTGACCTGCAGGACATCTACAGCACGTGGTGCCGGACCCGAGCCAGGAAGATTGTAAAAGATCTCAGCCATCCCAAGAATGGACTGAAAAGCTCCCTGAAAGCAAACACAGAGAGAGTGAGGAGGTTTAAATCAGGAAACACCCAGGATCTACTACTGGACCACTCTCTCCATCTTCACTGTTCTATGCACACCCTTTTTTTGCACTGACACTTTAATTCTCGACTGTCACTGTCATTTTAACTCTGGACTTGCAGAGCACAGTGCCACTTTATACACTCCATACACTATTTATACGCCATACTGCACCTGGACATTTTAAGGACACCTTAACTCTGGACTTGCGCAGCACAGTGCCACATTACACACTTTATATACTATTTACACACCATACTGCACCTGGACACTTTAAGGACAATCTTTAAAAACCATACAAATTTATGTACAGTAATGCCTCGAGATACGACTTTAATTCGTTCCGTGACTTTGCTCGTATCTAGAGTTGCTCGTATCTCAAAACAATTTTCCCCATTTAAATGAATTGAAATCCCATTAATCCGTTCTAGCTCGCAAAATTCCACTCCAGTAGTTTTGTTTAAGTGTTTTGAATATGAAAAATGTACAGTACCTGTATTTATAAATGACAAATATTGTATAAAAACATACAGTAGTAACAGAGAATGTTAAAAAAAAAGTAAACTGGTTTTACTTTACGGAAGATGCGCACGGAGGTTGAGGAAGGAGTAAACAGGAGGAATTTTGTCTCGTACGTACACTTTCGCTTTTGTTCCCTTACTCGCTACTGTACACTCTTAATGCTACTTTACACTTAAATGGAACTTAACTTAACTTCACTAAAATTAACGAACTTAAATCAAGCATCGCGTCAGTTCTGGCAGGCCATGTCGTCAAGCGTGCATCAGCTGTTAATCAGCTGTCCACGACGCGCACCAATCCGGTTACGACCTCCATATTACCCGGCCATTTAAATTCCAATTCATTGAGCCGCTTTCTAGCGCTTCGCTGCTGCCGTGATCTAAACTCCCTCCTCCAACCCCCGACTCCACCATGCCGGGACCTGTGTTCGTTGTACCAGTTTACGTCATAAATCTCCACATATTTTTTTCTCTCTCTCTCCCTCTCTCTCTAATTATTTAATTATTTATTTATCAATTCATTCATTTATTACTTTCCAAAAACACGTAAGCGAGCATATCTAATACTATGCATGATTAGTGGTTCTGTTATACGGGGGTCTATTCTATTTTCGCTGCTTTCTCCGCTCTGACCATGCGCACGGACGGGTGGATTCTTGCCCAGAACAGAACCATACCGCCAACACTAAAGCATATCATCTAATAAATTGTCATTTGACAAAGTGGTCCTGACAGAACTGAAATTCTCTTAACTTAACTGAACTTAATTGCTACAATTTCTGTTTTCTTTACATTAATTTTGCTTAATTTATTTCATCGCTTTTCTCTTCACTTGTTTTTGCCTTTTTTGTCACTCTTTCCTCACTAACATCTGCCGGTCGTTTTAATAAAAACCTGTCCGGTCGGCATATCAGATGCGGTGTAGTCGCACAAGTTCACATTTTTTAACAGATCCAATGCTCAAAACGGATCTGAAAATTACGGATCCGCAGATGGTTGGCACCTCACGCAGCCTTTGCGACTCTCCATAGGAAATGAATGACTTCCGTTTTATCGACTGTCGTTTGTCCTGTGCAGTGGAAAGGCGACTTTAACCGAGTGAGACGCGGGAAGCTGCGGCAGTGAAACAGCGCACACGTGGTTGTTGGGGATCTTTGTTTTGGCGGCGGTGGCTCGGATGCTCGTATCTCAAAAATTTGCTCGTATCTCAAGCCAAAAATTTGGTCGAATCACAGCTCGTATCTCAAAAAAATCGTATGTCAGAGCACTCGTATCTCGAGGCATCACTGTATATGTATATTTATGCATATGTATATACATTATTTCTCCATCTATATTTTCATATTTTATATAGTTTTTTATATAGTTTTCTTAGATAGTTTATACTTTTTTTATCTCCTTTTGGTTTTTTTGGTTCTGCATGTCGTACTCTATATGTATGTGTATGTGACAAATAAAATTTGATTGGAGATGGTCATAAAGGGACATCCCTAGAAACCCTAGCCATTCGGAATCCGGAATTAGGATTCACTTGTTGCTTTTCTAAGCATTATATATACACATATAATATGCCACACAGTGGAGGCCAAGCCCTTTAGAAATGGTAAATGGTACCAGTGATAAACAGTGATATCACCTATTCTGAGGTCCACAATTTAATAAACATGTGAGACAAGAAGGGTTCAGAAAAGTTTCTGTAGTACTGTGCTTACTGTATCTCTGTCAGAAAAACGGTGCCAGAGAAAAATCAGAACCAAATGCAGGGATAACATAAAAAGGAGGGTTTATTAAGAAAAATAACAAAACTAAAAGCAACTGAAATATCAGAACAGAACCAGAAACCAGGAGACACAACGCACAAAAAAAGCAAACAACACACACAAGACAACCGGTATAAATAGGGGGAATAAACAGTAAGACACAAGTAACAGGCGATACATCTACTGTAGATACACCTACTGGAGACACCTAGATATTTTATGTCGATTTTAAATGAACTATCCAAATAGTAAATAAATTGCAAACCTGTTAAATCCTTATTATTAAAACAACATCTCTGATTTTATAATTAGCTAGTTACTACAGATGACTAATAATCTGTAACTTCAATCGTGTTCTGCTGGTTTGGAAAGGTGTCTGATTCAGCAATGTGCGGTAAAATCAAGTGTTTATGAACACTTATCCACATCTGATAACCAATAGCACAATATTTTGGAAAACAAATTTAGATTATAAATCTATAGATCTATAAAATTCGACTCATTCTCTTTGAGCTGGCCTTTGATGTGTACATATAAATCTTACCCTAAATTCAGAAACCCCTAAAATCTTTTTCACTGAACCTTTCACATTCACATTCTCTCATGCATCCCCTAAATAAACATCTAATGTGCTCCTAGAAGTCTGAGAATAAATATCAAAAAACCTTTTAATTAAGTTAAAAATATACAGTAAGTAAGGATATGAATGCCATTTATGTGGGAGATAGCCAACCTGCACCTCCCAGAGTACTTTTATGAGGTCTCAATACCCTGTCTGCAGAGTTATTCATTTACATATTTACTATTTACATCAAACCTACTTTTGAATTTTCATATTTGTTAATGTAGCATGAACTATGACTGCAACAAATAGCTGAGAATAAGAACATTTTCTACCAATGAAAAATATTACTTTAGAAAATGTGTGAAATTCTGACAAAATCAGCATTAAAACCAGCCTGTATGGTACCAATATCCATGCTATGATCAGACTCAAAGAGATCACACTTCAACATCACACAGTGTGTTAAAGAGGGTTCAACATTAGGATCACTGATTTGTACCTGCAGTATTTTATGCATTGTATTGCTGCCACATAAAATAATGATGCCAAAATCATGTCAAAAATATATTTATTTTCCTCTTTTCCACTTTCTTTCATTCGCACAAATAAGAACTTTTTCCACCCTCAATGTGAAATTACAATTATAAACATTTTAGGGAAAAATCTAAAGTAATTATCATATAGTTATAAATGAAATTATTCTGATGAGCCACAAATAAAATAAACTGTGTGTATGATTTTCTTCACATCATGTTGGTTGTATTCTGACCTTAAAATCTTACAAAGCATGTATCTCATTTGTTAGATGGCACTGGGATTTGGAACAAATCAGGAGAGTAGTATTAAAAAAAAAATTACAAAACATAAGGTGTACACTGGAACCCTGTAAAGGCCATCATCAAAAAAAGTCAAAATTGGGCACTGCAGTGACACCACTGACAAAACCTCCCTCCCAAATGTACAGGATCAATATAAAACCTATCAGAGAGGCTGCCAAGATACTCCAAACTTAAATTGTAGGTTTAGTTTAAAGTTTAGGGGAACATGTATACAACTAGATGAATGTAATTTGTATATTTTTAACATTTTTCATGAAAATGTTTACTATTTTTTAATATTTTATAGCCCTGAGGGTAGAAAGAATTGTTATATGCAATACATATAATTGCTTTAAGATGGGTTGCCACAGATGGGTCGCGGTCCTAAAATGGGCGTATGAGCATTAGGGTTGGACCAGAGAGCAATAAAACAAGGTGGCCTGGATAAATCATGTTTTGTTTTACTTCAGGTGAACAGCTGAGTGCATTTGTATTATTATCTGGGGAAGAGATGGCACTAGAATACACCATGGGAACATTGGATAGCTGGTGTGATGTTCCAGGCAATGTTCAGCTGGGAAACCTTGGGTCTTTGCATTCATGTGGATGTTACTTTGACATGTACCACCCACCTAAACATTGTTGCAGACCAAGCACACCCCTTTGTTGCAATAGTTTTCTCTTAAAGCAGTGGCCAAGTTCATACTCTGTGAATTGTGCTGGACTTTATAGTAGAGCACGCATTCTTTGGTCTTGTGGAATTTATGCTTAGAAGGTTCATAGTTGTTTTAACAGCATACAGGGTATACACACAGTAGTCAAATGGGTTGCAAAATTCAGTAATAATTATGAATTGGCTTATTCCTGGCTTGCCATGAAATTAGAGAACAATAAAATATCTTACATGTTCTCTGATAACAAAGCTAAACACAATTAGCCCTGAATCCGTTTTCTTCTAGTATAATATTAAACTATTTCAATCTTCATTGACTGTGGCTTCTGCTGGTCTCATGTAGTCAGACTTCCTTCGTGTTTGAAGACGCTGATGTATGGAAGGATTTTTTTCAAACTTCAGATTCAAATTCAGCAAGACTTCCAATATCTGCTTTTCTGTGTCTCATCTCAAAAATCATTGGTGGCTAGATGTAAATGCCAGAAGCTATGAATATCCATAAGCATGAGAAATAATTAAAAAAGGGAGGTTTGGATTTCATGCAATATAAGGCCGATTTCACCCATGAGCACTGATACCTTCAGAGAATTGAGAGTGCCGTTGCTAGGAGATGAGGTTCTCTTCCTGTGGGGCTTGTCTGGTTTGTGCAGATTGATGCAGAGCCATGTGTCTTAAAATCATATGTATGTATTTTATTTATATTGAATTTTTAGTCATTATAACACCTTCTAATAAGATGCATTTTAAGACTTCGTCAGAACATAATAGATGACAAAACATAGATGCACAGACAATTTCATATCAGCTAGAATTTAGTATTTATTTTGCTGTTTTTTATTGTTTTTATTGCATTTATAGGGTTTCAAATAAAATGAATATCATTACCACTTACTGTCTTACTGTACAATCACCAATACTAAATTATCTACCTTTTTTTTTACAATGTGAAACATAAAATATATACATGTCTTGTGGGTATGAATTTTAAAGTTGTTTGACTCAACATTATAAAAAATATCTGAATCAAAATAATAAACCAATATAATACTACTACTACTACTACTACTACTACTACTACTAATAATAATAATAATAATAATAATAATAATAATAATAATAAAGAAAGAAAAATTATAATAGGTGTGAATAGGTTTTAGTTTCTTCCTCCATGCTCCTTATGCTGAGATATTGGATCTATCCGGGCTGTAATGATTCTGAACAGTCACAGGGTAGAGAAGGGGAATGGCAATGCCTTGGTCTGGTTTCTCAAAAGCACTTATCAAATTCTTCACTTTACGAAACAAGCGTTTCTGTTGACCAGGTGCTGTCTGCAAAAATACAAGTAGATTTATAACTCGTGGCTATTTTTCAATTATTTTGTTACTAGTAAAAAGTTGTAAAAAGTTTCTCTTTATCATATTTTCTAGAAGTTACAATGACATCTAAACAGTAAAAAATAATTTATTTCATGAAAAGAATGCCTGCTCTTCTTTTTGTTGGCATCCCAAATTTTGAAAAACACATCATACTTTTATGCCCTCCAAGTAACCTCCATGTTGCTCCTTTTTTATTTGTTAATTTCAAGGTTATTCTAAGCTGTACTCATGTGACAAGTGATAATTATTTACCAAACTTTACATTTGTACAGCTCACCCAATGTACAAAATGACTGGTCACCCTGGTTCACATGATACATGAGATGTTTATTTTAACAGCTTTAAGTGTAAACTTTTGTAATGTAATGCTAATATATTCTTCCAGTATTTATTAGGAATCCAAAAAATGCAAACCAGTAGCAATGATTCCAAAATAAAAGCCTCCTTTCTGAGTGGCGTCCTAGAACAATGTAAAATGAATTAAGCCTGGAATTCCCACCCTCATTTTAATAAATATTTAATACATTTCCTGGACTGTTTCTAAAGGAAGCAAGATTTTTTCTTTTCTTATACACACTACTTTCCAAAACTGTGGATCACTTGGAAATTTCGTTGTTTCCAGTTCACCACTCCTTTTTCTGTTCTGATTTGAACCAGTTTGGCTCTATGCTTTTATCTTCTATGAAGAGAGTAGTTCACAGCATTTTGAGATAAATTCTTACCACAAAAAGAAAGATAAGAGACTGTTTGAGATTGCTAACTAACCCACAACTCCTGATGCTCCAGGTACTAAACTAACCTAAACTTTTATTGCCCTTTTAATGTTTTCAGCTGTGCTAACACAATTGCAAAATGGTTTTATAATAATCAGAGTCAGCCTTATAAAATAAACTAGGATTAGCAAACATAACATGAGACTGAAACAGAGGACTGTGCAACAATGGTTCTTTAAAAATCATCTGATTAATTTTATGTATTTTAAATGGATAAAAATGGGTTTTTCTTTGGAAAACAAGCAATATTTCCAAGTGATATATGAGATTATGTATGTATGTATGTATGTATGTTTGTATGTATGTATGTATTTATTTATTTATTATTATTGTTTTTTATTTATTATTTTTGCTCAACAAACATCTGAAATTACACTGAGGTGCTTTAATTTACACTTTTATAACTATTACAGAAACATTATGATAACAACAAACTTATGCCATATATTGAGCCACAATGAGTATTGAGTTGAAACATAAAAACAAGTCATCATATACATAAGAAATTTCTTTCTCTCTCTCTCTCTTTATATATTTAAACATGGCTCACCTCTGCTGCCCAGGAGCCTGCATTGTTTTGCTGTAAGCGGTAAGTGTAGACATAGCCATTGCACCTGTGAATGTATTGTCATATCAATTTCAAATCAGCATACTTAAGCATAATTTGAAATGTTATTTAAAATGATAATATATTGGGGCATACATAGAAACTCTGAAATTGGTTACTTGTATGCAGATATCTGGCAAAAATATCAAATTTTAAAAACTTGAGTGTCATCTTGAGTGCCCCAATATATTGCCATTAAAGAAACTGGAGGAAAAAAGACTCATGTTTATGATGAACTTACAGCACACAGAGGCAGAAAACACCAGGGATGCTTTCACTGTCTCTGATTAAGTAGCTGCCATCCTTGCCAACCTCAGCCAGGCGCCTCTCACACATCTCACGGCTGATGGCCCCATGATAAAAAGACAGCGATTCCATTGTGCCACTTGGTGCGGTTCTCTGCATTATCTCAGTAGTACCAACAGGTAGTGGTTCTTTCTACGGGAAATTACGTGAAAGGCAGGAAATCACATCAAAGGCGTTTCACACAAGAAATGTTTGTGCAAGTGAGAAAAATGTCAGTTAAACAGTTGTGTGTATGGACTTGAGGTGAGGTAAAGCACACTTAGTTTCAGGAAAGGTGACATTTGTGCAAAATGTTTTCAGTATTTACTACAAGCGATCTTTTTTAGTCAGTAACAGGTTGTTCATATTCTATCTTAAATATATTATGATTTTGAACATGTTGATAGTTGGAAAGCCTTTCCATAATGTACTTCAATATTATGGTGCATTTCTTAATTTACAATTTGTACTTCAGTCTGCGGTTGGATATAAATTTTGTAGAATGTAGAACAAGATAGGAACTTAAGGGGTTAGTTTGCTTTCATACTAAAAAGAAAACTATTATGGAATGTCGTTTTTTTAATGGTATTGAGTAATAGAATTAAGTATTGTTAAGATGCTCGTGTTTATAAAATAAATTTAACAAGATGTTTCAAATGTTTTGAGGTTTAAATTTGGAGAAAACACTATTAGCAAGGATTACTATTGACCATATCCATAGGTAAAAAAAAACCTATGCAAATGGCTGTCGTGTTATACTTTGTTTTACTTTGTTCATGAATGCAATCCCATGGTTTTCTAGCAGTAATGCTGCTATTCTAAATAATTCATAGTCCATTAAAGTAAAGACAACCCTAAAAATAAAGTTCTCTGTACTTAATGCCTCCTGACACTAAAATCTGTTGTTTTTTGTTTAGCCAGATCTTATTATGAATTTGCAAGTAAATACAAAGTTTGTGTACTTAACAGAATTTATCTATTTGTTTGTTTATCTATTTATTTATAGAGATTTGCTTATAGTAAAAGAAAGATAAGTACTTCAGAATTGCTATACTGGCAGTAACTTGTCAGACTAGCGCTTAGAATGCATCTGTTTCTCCTATGTAATGCATGTGCAAATGGAGGACAAAATAATATTTTTCTTAATAAAATTACTCCCTCTGCAGGTTGTATAGTATGGCGGGTCATATATCTCACTATAGTGAAATATACTTGCGTGTAGGTAGACTCACTGTTAGTATTTAATCAGTGTGAACCTCAGTTGCTTCTATGTTTTGAGTTAGAATCTAATAATTGGCATTGGTGAGTTGTAACCAAAACAGAAAAAATCACTGGTAGCAGCGTCCAATGCTCACATATGATTTCTGTCTATTTGTGTTGGTGTATTAGAAACTACCATACTGGCTGTATTTCCACATAATGACTAGTGCTCTGAATATAGGTTACAGATTAGGCCCAGACTAGATTAAAGTGGAAAAAAATAATGCTTAAATAAATTGCTTATTTATTTAAATTACAAACAGATATAAAATGGAAATCTTGTGAAACACAGTTATAGTGAAACATTTAAAATGTATGTTATATCTTAAATTTATTTATTGCATTCATGACCTCCAGACTAGACTACTGGACTACTGGACATTACTAGGTGGTTGTCCTGCACCTTCAATAAATAGGCTACAGTTATTCCAAAATGGAGCTGCCAGATTTCTTACCAGGACAAGAAAATATAATCATACAACACCAATTTTATAATCTTTACACTGGGTAGGTGTTAAGTTTAGAATTTATTTCAAACTGATGCTACTAACATACAAGGCTCAAAATGGTTTAGCTCTCATGTAACTAACCAGTCTTCTAACATGTTACAATCCTTAATGCTCTCTGAGATCGCAAAACTAAGGATTGCTGGTATTTCAAAATCTACTAAAGGCGGTAGAGGGTTTTCGTATTTAGCTCCCAAACTTTTGAATAGCCTTCCTGATAGTGTCTGGGGCTCAGACACACTTTCCCAATTTAAATGTAGATTAAAAACGTATCTCTTTAGTCAGGCGTACACACAATACTTCCCATAATCCTGTGCTCTAATACATCTGACCAAGTGTGCATATCATCTAATGCTTGCTAATATTATGATGAGCAGCTACGTTAATTCCTCTACACCACTTCTCTCTTTTAACCTAACCCGAGGCAGCCAGAAATTGTACCAGCTCAGATTGTCTTCCATGCCATGAAGATTTTGGAGCTCAACTGAGATGAGGCTGACTCTGTGAGGATCCTGAGGCATCTAGAGATTTACCAGCTCCAGTTGGACTCTGCTATACTAAAGAGGAGATGCCAACTCCATGTGGTCTTTGAGGACAACAATCTTCTCATCAATACTACATTTATCAGACTGTATATTTATAATCACACCCTCCATTGTCACCCATATGAGTCTGGTTCCTCTCAAGGTTTCTTCTTTTAATATTCAAGGACGTTTTTCCTTGCCACTGCCACCTGAGTCACCTCAGACCTGCTCATTGGGGATAAATACAAATACATTTAAACATATTTTAATATTAATCTTGAAGTTTGTATTATATTAATCTTTATATTATTCTTTATATTAACCTTTTGTTCTTTGTTTACTGTATGTCCTCTAAAGTTGCTTTGAGACAATGTCAATAAATTTTAATTGAACTGAATAAAGAAATAATTTTATTTTGCTGCAGCAAAAGGCGTCTTCCCTATACAGTGCAAAGTCTACACAGTGAAGAGGCAAAATCTAGCGTTTCAGCTCTCTTTTTTGTACCCCAGCTATGTGTGTGTGCGTGTGTGTGTGTGTGTTAATGCACCCACCCTGGTTACTGAAGATGTATCACCTCAGTATGGCCACATTCCATTTTCAGTTCTTATCGAACACATGCACACATACTCCCCTAAAGTTCCCATAACGGTTGGAATAAGGGCCATAATAAGGGCTGGAATAAGTCTGACACACAAAATACTGTAAAAGCACATAACATTATATATATAGACACTCATGATATTTAACATTTCCAAAAGATTTCCCTCCTTTTTGTACTTTAGGACAAACTATATAAAAATTTTAACATAATCATAAATTAAGGCATTCAAAAGACAGATTTAGAAGGAACATCAGACACCATCCTTTTGCTTGGGCTTTTCAATGTCATCTTTATTAACTAAAACTTAGACATTGAATATACTGCTTTTTTCTTTGAGAAATAGGCCCCTCAGTTTGAGCATAGGAAAGGATAGGAAGAGAAGAAGGACAACTCCAATAAGTAACAAAACATTAATCATCAAAGCCATACAGTCGTATGCAAACGTTTAGGAACCCCTGACAATTTCCATGATTTTCATTTATAAATATTTGGGTGTTTGGATCAGCAATTTCATTTTGATCTATCAAATAACTGAAGGACACAGTAATATTTCAGTAGTGAAATGAGGTTTATTGGATTAACAGAAAATGTGCAAAATGCATCAAAACGAAATTAGACAGGTGCATAAATTTGGGCACCCTTGCCATTTTATTGATTTGAATACCTGTAACTACTTAGCACTAATTAATTGGAACACACAATTGGTTTGGTGAGCTCATTAAGCCTTGAACTTCATAGACCGGTGCAGCCAATCATGAGAAAAGGTATTTAAGGTGGCAAATTACAAGTTGTTGTTCTCTTTGACTCTCCTCTGAAGAGTGGCAACATGGAGGCCTCAAAACAACTCTTAAATGACCTGAAACAAAGATTGTTCAACATTATGGTTTAAGGAAAGGCTACAAAAAGTTATCGCAGAGATATAAGCTGTCAGTTTCCACTGTGAGGAACATAGTGAGGAAATGGAAGACCACATGCACAGTTCTTATTAAGGCCAGAAGTGGCAGGCCACGTAAAATATTGGAGAGGCAAAGGCGGATGGTGAGAATGGTCAAAAACAGCCCAGACCAGACCACCTCCAAAGAACTACAACATCAACTTACTGCAGATGGTGTCACTGTGCATCGTTTAACAATTCAGCGCACTTTGCACAAGGTGAAGCTGTATGGGAGAGTGATGCGAAAGAAGCCTTTTCTGCACACACGCCACAAACGGAGTCGCTTGAGGTATGCAAACACACATTTGGACAAGCCAGCTTCATTTTTGAATAAGGTGCTGTGGAGTGATGAAACAAAGATTAAGAAGCTTCAGAAGAAGTTTAGTTTAAGAAGAAGTTTAAAGAGTTTAAACCAGGAAACACCCAGGATCTAGTTCAGGACAACCTTCTTTTTGCACTATGACACTTCAACTCTGGACTGTCACTTTTACTCTGGACTTGCACAGCACAGTGCCATTTTATACATACCATACTGCACATGGACACTTTAAGGACAATTACAAAATCACTTTTTAATTTTGTACTGCCAATATCCCATCCTTATATAAGTATGTTATGTTATCCATATATGTTAGGGTCATAACAAGGGGCGTTATGCATGGCGGCAAAAGAACACAGCATTCCAAGAAAAACACTTGCTACCCACAGTAAAATTTGGTGGAGGTTCCATTATGCTGTGGGACTGTGTGGCCAGTGCTGGTACTGGGAATCAAGTTAAAGTTGAGGGTCGCTGGTTATCCCGGGGCTGGATATTTCAACAAGTCAACGACCCAAAACACTGCTCAAAATCTACTCGAGCATTTATGCAGAGGAACAAGTACAATGTTCTGGAATGGCCATCCCAGTCCCCAGACCTGAATATCATTGAATATCTGTGGGGTGATTTGAAGCGGGCTGTCCATGCTCGGCAACATCAAACCTTACTGAACTGGAGATGTTTTGTAAGGAGGAATGGTCCAAAATACATTCATTCAGAATCCAGACACTCATTACAGGCTATAGGAAGTGTCTAGAGGCTGTTATTTCTGCTAAAGGAGGCTCTACTAAATATTGATGTGATTTTTCTGTTGGGGTGCCCAAATTTATGCACGTTCTAATTTCGTTTTGATTTGCACATTTTCTGTTAATCCAATAAACCTTATTTCATTACTGAAATATTACTGTTTCCTTCAGTTATCTGATAGATAAAAATGAAATTTTTTATCCAAACAACCAAATATTAATAAATGAAAATCATGGAAATTGTCAGGGTTTACTAAACTTTTGCAAACGAATGTACCTATAAGGTAAAGCTATAAAACTAAACTTAATGTGTAAAAATGGTGCTATTTTTGTGAGGGAAAGACCTCAATGTAAAATAAATCTCAAATATTATAAAATTTTAACATTTTAACAAATTTCCAACATATAAGGCCTTTTCTTACTGTTGAGTCAGCAAAGGCTTATATGCATGCAATGATATTTACTCACATTACTTACTGTTATACAACTTGGTCTCTTATACAACCGAGAGCATCTTAAAACCCCTCAAGTCTCTCTTCAAGAAAACATTTAAAATTCTAGACAGGAAACCTATACATTTTCATCACTGTAATATTCTAAGTAAATACATACTTACATACATATAGATGTTGACAGTTATCAGACGTTTTTGGATGTCTGTCTCATTTTTAAAGTTTTGAATGGGCTTGCCCCGTCACCATTAAGAGACTTTATACAAAAAAACTAACATTAAAGTAAACATTAGAGCATTAACCAGAGGAGACTGTAATGTACAATGGCGCAGAACTAAATTTATCCAAATGGTGGTGTCTATCAGAGGCACACAGTCATGGAATACATTACCAACTCAAGTTAGGAATTGTGACAATTACTTAAACTTTAAAAAAAAACTTAAACAATGGCTGAAATCAAACCAGCGATGTACCCATATGTAAATCATTTTCTTATTGGATGTCTGTTCATGCCCTGCGATGGGTTGGCACTCCGTCCAGGGTGTATCCTGCCTTGATGCCCAATGACGCCTGTGATAGGCACAGGCTCCCCGTGACCCGAGGTAGTTCGGATAAGCGGTAGAAGATGAATGAATGAATGAATGAATGAATGTCTGTTCATAGTGGCCTATTAACTTCTGTGTGACTGCTGTTTACTGTACTTAGTCTCTGTTGTTCTGTGTAATATGTCTACATGCATGTTACTGTATGTTTGTAAGTAATTTGTATTTTGTGTTTTATGATACCTGCCTTAGGACAACAGATGAAATTTAGCTATTGAGCTAATTCTGGCATATTTACACTGATGCTCATTGCTGATTTGTTAATTAATGTGCACTGTCCTAATTCAAATAAATAAAATAAATAGAATAAATAAATGCCGGAGGCAGTATGTCCATGTCTCAAAATTGTTCTTCCCACTCATCAAATTTGTCCTCTGTTCTCTCTCCAGCAGAGGTGTGCTCTCATCAAATTTCAACTCTCTGTGTCTCGGTAATAGAATATTTTGTAGGTCTGTCGGGTGATTCATGTGGACAGCACTAAACTTTAAGTGAACCTTCACCCTTCTTGACGTATATTGGTGCTCAGAGTGCAGGCACTGCACTTTCGCACTTGTCCCACCTCACCGGGGCTTCGGAACACTATCAGTTAGACTGTTTTGTGAGTGTGGGTAACCCAGCCACTCACTTAACTGGACACGAATGCAGATAGTCTCAGGAGTTAAATTTTTGTTGTTAACTGTGAGTCAACTGTTAGGGCACCTGGAATATAACTTCTTTTAAGCCTGTCTTGCCATAACTGCCAAAAGCTGATCCAGACTTCAGTATATTGAGGATCTCTTCGAGCTGTAGGCTACAATAAGTTAACCCTAATCAGGACTTTTTCCCAACTCCTCCTCAATAATTCTAGGGCTGCTCCTGCGAACTCTCTCTCTAACCTATTTGGGAATCTGTATCTGAGTGGCTGGAAGGGCTGCGGGCCATAAAGATGTAGTTTCAAACCACGTTTTTCTGCCTCCGCGATGATGTTAGAAATCTCTCCACTTAGTTCTTTGGGAATGGCAAAGTAGATGTGACAAGGTTTCTTCTTGTACATGAAGAGATAAACAGCTCCAACAATTAGAGACGGTGACAAATGGACTCAGATTCTTATTTGTAGGTGCTTAGTTTCACCTCAGGTTGAAAGAGCGGACCTACCCAACTGGTTCTGCACTTACTGTAGTGACAATTATATCTGTGATATCAGTGTAATGGTGTGTGAATTCAGTAACTACACACGTGGACAAAATTGTTGGTACCCTTCGGTCAATGAAAAACTCACAATGGTCACAGAAAAAACTTTAATCTGACAAAAGTAATAATAAATAAACATTCTATGAATGTTAACCAATGAAAGTCAGACATTGCTTTTCAACCATGCTTCAACGGAATTATTTAAAAAAATAAACTCATGGAACAGGCCTAGACAAAAATGATGGTACCCCTAACTTAATATTTTGTTGCACAACCTTTTGAGGCAATCACTGCAATCAGATTCCTGTAACTGTCAATGAGACTTCTGCAGCTCTCAGCAGGTATTTTGGCCCACTCTTCATGGGCAAACTCCTCCAGTTGTTTCTGGTTTGAAGGGTGTCTTTTCCAGACGGCATGTTTCAGCTCCTTCAGATGCTCAATAGGATTGAGGTCATGGCTCAGAACGCCACTTTAGAATAGTCCAATGTTTTCCTCTTAGCCATTCTTGGGTGTTTTTAACTGTGTGTTTTGGGTCATTGTCCTGTTGCAAGACCCATGACCTGCAACTGAGACCAAGCTTTCTGACACTGGCCAGCACATTTCTCTCTAGAACCCCTTGATAGTCTTCAGATTTCATTGTACCCTGCACAGATTCAAGACAGCCTGTGCCAGATGCAGCAAAGCAGCCCCAGAACATAACAGAGCCTCCTCCATGTTTCACAATAGGGACATTTTTCCGTCTGTGAACATAGAGCTGATGTGCTTTGGCAAAAAGTTCCATTTTTGTATCATCTGTCCATAGGACATTCTCCCAGAAGCTTTGTTGCTTGTCACCATGTAGTTTGGCATATTCCAGTCTAGGTTTTTTATGATTTGTTTTCAACAATGGTGTCCTCCTTGGTTGTCTCCCATGTAGTCCACTTTGGCTCAAACAATGACGGATGGTGTTATCTGACACTGATGTTCACCTTGGATCTCTTTAGAAGTCTTTCTGGGCTCTTTTGTTACCATTCGGATTAGCCTTCTCTTTGATTTGTCATCAATTTTCCTCCTGCGGACACGTCCAGGGAGGTTGGCTACAGTCCCATGGATCTTAAATTTTTGAATAATATGTGCAACTGTAGTCACAGGAACATCTAGCTGCTTGGAGATGGTCTTATAGCCTTTACCTTTATCATGCTTGTCTATAATTTTCTTTCTAATCTCCTGAGACAACCATATGGTACACACCATATGGTACACACCATATTACCAGACAACACAGTGACTACCTGCCTGGAACCCTAGATATAAGCCCACTGACTGATTACAAGATTGTAGACACCTGTGATGCTAATGAGTGGACACACCTTGAATTAACATGTCCCTTTGGTCACATTATTTTCAGTCTTTTATAGAAGTACCATCATTTTTGTCTAGGCCTGTTCCATGAGTTTATTTTTTTAAATAATTCCGTTGAAGCAGGGTTGAAAAGCAATGTCTGACTTTCATTGGTTAACATTCATAGAATTTTTATTTATTATTACTTTTGTCAGATTAAAGTTTGTGACCAATGTGAGTTTTTCTTTCATTGACCGAAGGGTACCAATAATTTTGTCCATGTGTGTATTTTTCCAAATTCCTCTCAGGTGAACTTACATTTTACATTTTACATTTACAGCATTTTACATTTACAGCATTTGGCAGACGCCCTTATCCAGAGCGACGTACATAAGTGCTTAAATCTCTAACATTGAATACATTAATGCTGGATCACTAAGTTACATACTTAAGATACCATGAGTTTAAAACATTTGTTCAAAGTTACAATGAAAGTGTCAAAGGTGTGTTTTTTTTTTTTTTTTTTTTTTTTTTTTTTTTTTTTTTAAATGCAAAAGATAATGAAAGAAGTGCTAGTTGAAGTGTTTCCTGAATAAGTAGGTCTTCAACCGCCGCTTGAAAATAGCCAGTGACTCAGCTGTCCGGACCTCTAGGGGAAGTTCGTTCCACCACCTTGGTGCCAGTACAGAGAAGAGTCTTGTAGTATACTTGCCTCTTACCCTGAGAGATGGTGGAACCAGTCGAGCAGTGCTGGTAGATCGGAGGGTGCGGGGTGCAGTGCGAGGAGTGATGAGGGCTTTGAGGTAAGAGGGAGCTGGTCCATTTTTGGCTTTGTAGGCCAGCATCAGTGTTTTGAATCTGATGCGTGCAGCTACCGGAAGCCAGTGGAGGGATCGCAGCAGCGGGGTGGTATGAGAGAACTTTGGCAGGTTGAAAACAAGCCGGGCAGCTGCATTTTGGATCATTTGCAGAGGACGGATTGCGTTCATAGGTAGACCTGCCAGCAGTGCATTGCAGTAATCCAGTCTAGAAATGACAAGAGACTGAACAAGTACCTGAGCAGCCTGTGTGGACAGAAATGGTCGAATCCTTCTAATGTTGTAGAGAAGAAACCGACATGAGCGAGTCACATTAGCAACATGAGAGGAAAAGGACAGTTGATTGTCCATGGTTACCCCAAGGTTGCGAGCTGTGGCTGAAGGGGAGATCAGATCGTTGTGCAAGGATATAGCAAGATCATGACCTGGGGATGAATCACCTGGGATGAAGAGCAGCTCAGTTTTGCTAGGATTAAGCTTTAACTGATGAGCAGTCATCCATGATGAAATTTCTGCCAGACATGCAGAGATCCGGTCAGAAGCTGTGGCATCTGCGGGTGGGAAAGAGAAGATAAGTTGTGTATCATCAGCATAGCAGTGGTAAGAGAACCCATGTGAGGAAATAACTTCACCAAGAGAGTGAGTATACAGGGAGAAAAGAAGAGGACCAAGTACTGAGCCTTGTGGGACGCCAGTGGAGAGTCTGCGTGGAGCAGATGTCACTCCCCTCCATGTTACCTGATATGAGCGTCCTTCCAGGTAGGAAGCGAACCATTCCCAAGCTGATCCGCATATCCCAAGACTCCTGAGGGTGGCTAAGAGAGTCTTATGGTTGACCGTATCAAACGCTGCTGAAAGGTCAAGGAGGATAAGGACAGATGAGAGATTGGCTGATCTAGCAGCATGTAGTTTCTCAGAGACATCTAAAAGGGCTGTCTCTGTGGAATGAGCTGCTTTAAAGCCAGACTGGTTGGGGTCTTGGAGGTTGTTCTGTGAGAGATAGACAGACAGTTGATTAAAGACAATGCGTTCAAGAATTTTTGAAAGAAACGAGAGAAGTGATACCGGTCTGTAGTTACTGTCTCGCCAGGCTTCAGGTTATGCAGCGCATCTGCATTTGGTTTAGGAAGGGTGTCCTTCACCTGTCTGTGAATATCAGATAACACAGTGGACTGTCGAGCTATATTTATGCACTCCAGAGCTCCCAGTGTTCGGAGTTCCTAGCCCTAGTCTCTACTTACGGACCTACTTTGTCACCCCTGATGTTCTACCACTGGCTAGAGTCTCGTCACCCGGTGGTCACCTTACCAGGGATTGATCTGCATGGTCAGCCAGTGTCTCATGTAGAGACCCATTTAGAGACCATATCTACAATGACCAGATAGTACTTCTTACCTTCAATAGGTGCTAGCTCAATAACATCCATCTGAAAGTGTTTAAATGGCCTTTGAGGTGGCGAATGTGCGCTCCGAATAACCGGAATAGCTCTCCCAGCATTGTTTGCTGCACATTTGACACAGCGTTCACAAAATATTTGGGAGCAATTAGTAAAGCCTATGATATGCCAATATTTCCTTATTTCTGTTGCCATCCCTCCTTTTGACACATTGTCTTTACCATGTGTCAATTTAGCATAAAAAGGATAAAAACTTTCTTTTTTTTCGGTAAATACGGTTTTCCAGTGGGACCATACCAAACTTCCTGTTTTTGGACACATCCCAGCATTCTCCAGAGTTGTTTCTACAAATGAGCACTCATACTCTATAATTCAGTGAGATCTACGATAGAAGACAGTTTAGTTATTATGTTTGTTTTTTGTTTGTGCTCAGGTTTTGCTGTTGCATCAGCTTTGGCATTACCTATGGAAATAGGATCGTTATTATGCATATGCACTTCACATTTACAGACTGCAATAGCTTTTGGAAGTAGGATTGCAATCAGGAGGTCAGCTATCAGGCCATGGTTCGTGATGTGTTTGTCTGAGGAGGTCAAAAACCCGCAGCGTTTCCACAATGTCCCAAAGTCATATGTGACATCAAAGGCGTAACTGCTATCAGTATATACAGTACAGTCAGAGTCTTACCCTCTGCCAATTTGCAGGATTCTATAAAGGGCAGTAAGTTCTGCTGCATGTGCTGAGTAATGAGATGGGAACTTACCTGAAAGAAAAATTTAGTAAAATAAATTTACTAAAGCGTGAACTGAGAATAGTTCGGATAAGCGGTAGAAAATGAATGAATGAAATTTACTAAAGTAATGTGCTGTTCTCTATGAACATTTTTGCGTTGTTTATTGAAATGTTGTGGTAGAGTGACCCCTTCTGTGCAAATTGGGGTATTGCATATTATTGTTTAAGTTCTTATATAAAGACATCACAAATGTGAGTCTAGTTTTCAGCAGCAGAAGGGAAGAGCATGCGGTCATGGCTACTGCTCCTTGATTTAAGTTGGTTTGAAGGCACTTTCATTATGTAGAAATTGCTACATTATAGTTCCTATGCACATTTACTGTAAATTGCTATATTTTATATGCCAGACGTTAATTTATTTTTCTTTGTTTTCGTGAATGGCACAATCTATTTCTGAAATAGTTGATGCTAACTACAAGGAATGTGAAGAGCCTTTGTTGTGTTTATGTGAGCATATTATTGATTCTGTATACTTAGAGTTCTTTATTTCGTACTTTTTCAATTTTACGTTACTCCATGGACAGCAGTAAATCTTGAAAACCATTACTGTTTGTTGTCTTTGGGGGGCATTATCTGACTGCATACTTAAGCAAAGCGTTTGAGATAAAGGGCAGAACAAGTAAAATAAATTAAAACTGCAAATCCCACACAGTTTCAACCTGTTTCTGAGTGCCTGGATGCTGATGCTGAAATAGTTCTAGATCAGGGTTGCTCAGCGATTGCAAATCAGGTCTTGGGCTACAAACTTCATTAACCACAGTTACACAGTCATGAGCCTCTCCATCCTGCTCTGTGGAAAGAAGAATGGCAGGGTTAAGAGTTGTACATCATTTAACTGTGACATTTGGCATTTCTAAAAGCACAGTGTTATATCTCATCCATTGTGCAGCCATCATATGTGCTGTTTTTTGTTCTAAAAGCAGTTGCAACACAGACACATGGGCAGGCCTGCTGGCACTGGATCTAATTTAGATGAAAAATATGCTATTGGTCTGTGTTTGCCTTGGAGCAAAACTGATGTCATGCACCCCCTTTTTCGTCCACAATTTGTGTAAATGGTCTCATTGGGTCATGGATGCCTAATGTGGTGTCGTCTGTAATGTCTGTTTCAGTCGTTCATACACAGCATTTGCAGTCTCAGTCCATGTCACTTTGCTGTGTGCTTGCAGGCCTTGTCCGTGAGCAATAGCATTCAGCAGTGCCTCTAAAACAGCATTATCGGGTATGAACAACTCCAATTTTTTGCTTTTCCATGGCCACGGCCCATCCCTCTGGTGGAATCTCCTCAGGCTTCAGACAACTGAACCATGGTGAGACGGTGTTTGCTCGACTTTTCTTGCAATGTCCTCTATTAATCCATTTATGAAACTGTTTCTCAGATGTGCCTCGTACGGTGTGAGGTCAGCCGCTGCTGCCATATTATCATAGCGTTCGATGCAGCTGTGATCGTCATGTAATTCTATCAATCGTGCAAGACAGGTTTCTTCGACCTCTGGTCTACATAAGGAGATTTGTCCACTTTTACTGGAGAAGCCTGGTCAAGAGCTTCAGCCAGGCATGCTACTAAGTATCTGTATTTAGCATTCTTGACCTTTATTCTAGCTAATGTGACTTGACTGGCCAGAAGGAAATACTCAGGTTTGTCACATTAGCACATTAGCCACAAAATCGGATCAGTTCATCGGCGAGCTTTCGACCTCTCGCCTTCCTTGGGTCTGGGAGTTGTTTTTCAGCATCTTCAATGTCATTTGAACCCCATAGATGGTACACGAGAAATGGGTCTCCTGTTGGACCTGCTACCTCGAGCATTGGCATTTGCATGATGGAGGGTAAACGTTCTTTACCGTCTGAGTGAAGTAGTGAGCCTTGCGCTCCATGTAGATCTGTTCATCATTGTGTTCCCCAAGTGTGCTGGAAAAAGTATCATTTGGTCTCGCCACTTTGAAAGCTGCATTCTTTTGTGTGTATAATATCCCTCTATAGAGTAAACTGTCCATTGGGTGGGTGTATAAGCCACAGCAGTGTAACAGGCTGGTGGTTGGTTATTGTTCAGCGGTGGGGATGCCTGAGGTGGCGGTCTGGGCATGTAGCTGTCCAGGTCTACAAGAGATTTAAAACACTAAAGAGAAGATTTGTTAGTTTGTGTGTTTGTTTTGAGTGCTCTGGTTTGGGCCTTAGTTGCCCACATATTATATGTAACACAATCTACTTCTCGTCTCTTTCCATTTTTTCTTTGAAGCCTCATACGCTTTCAACTTTTCTAACTACCTTTCACAGAAACTTTTTCTGGAAATCCACAGTCCATCACCCACATACGATATTGTGATACAGAACTAGGTCCATAATTAGTTATCATAAATGAAACATTAGGATGTTTACATGCCCTTAAAAAAATCATCACTCTCATCTTTGCTTCCTCCACCACCCATGTCTGTAACCTTCTTTTCTTTTCTGTAACCTTTTTTTTTCCCTCAACAATCACAATCAACAGACAACCCCCTTTATTACCTATTTTATTTTGATTTTACCTGCGCAGGTACCCTTTGCTGTGCTCGTCAGCATGCAGTGGCAACCTTCCTCAAAGCATACGTGTTGCAGTACACAGTCAGTTAACAGAAATTTCATGTAACTTTACTGGTTCCTGGAACTGTTGTCCAGAATCCAAACTTAAATTATGCCTATCCCTGAGGCAGATCGTCTGAAGATGGAAAGATCGAGAATACTGTATAAATAAAATCTAAATCTTACTACTTAGCTCAGAATTCCATCGCTGGGTCAGTCTCGTGATTGTCCAGATCTCTCCCCATGAGTAGTCTTATCGAACACCTGCACACATACTCCCCTAAAGTTACCATAACAGTTGGAATAACTCTTGTTCTTTCTCCCTAGACTGACACACAGAATACTTCAGTCCTTTCTTCGTCCCACTTCTTTATAGCTGGCTTCATCCTCTGAATGCAGTCCTGTACTTCCTCATTCCACCACTATGTTTACTTTTTTCATTTCTATTTGCAGATGACACATTTAGCACCCTCCTACCTGTTTCCCTGATCATTTCTGCTGTAGTTTCCCAGTCATCTGGAAGCTCTTCCTGACCATCCAAAGCCTGTCTCATCTTCTGTCAGAATTCCTCACAACATTCTTCCGTTTTCAACTTCCACCACTTAGTCTTCTTTTCTATCTTTCTCTCCCCTTCTTCCTGACCACCAGAGACATCCTACACATCACCATCTGATGCTGTCTGGCTGCATTCTCTTATATTACCACTTTGCGTCTCTAATCTCTCTCAGATTGCCTCATTTACATAGAATGTAGTCTATCTGTGTACTCCTACCTCTACTCTTATATTAAACTCAATTCAATTAAAATTTAATTGTATAGTACTTTTAACAATTGGCATTGTCTCAAAGCAGCTTTACAGAACATAAACCTAAAACAAAAGGTTAATATAAATATTAATATAATAAAAAAATTCAAGATTAATATTAGATATAATTAAATGTGTATGTAATTTAATAGTTTGCATTTTTTTGCCTGATATTTAAAAAAATCCTATATTTTCAGTCAAAAAAATGTAAACTATTACATATACATGTATGGAGAAGCCATACATACAATTTGATAGATAGCTTTATACTGTAGATAACAATGTTACAATATCAGTTATAGAATGCTCCATTACAGAGGGATTCTGTGGTCAGGATTTTGTTTTAAGTCAGAACTGTTTGACACCTTATTTTTTGTTTGTATATAAGAGTAGTTTTGTTAGTTATTTAGAATATGCTAAAATTCCTAAGCCGTATTTTATTATGAGAGTTGCTGGTACAGATTTCAATATTTTTGGATGAAACCTGTTTGTGATTCTGGTACAGCATATTTTTTTTTGTCTGCAGGGTTATATTGCTCATTGCACATAAGAGGAGGATGTTGATGAGAAGTAAATTTTTATCTTAGTGATTCAGAATATGCTGAAGTCTGCAAGTATGCTGCTAGTAGCAGCCTGCTATAAGCACACTTTTCTTTAATTTTGATTCAATGCTGGCAAATATAACCCAGATTGGCTACCTCTCTTCCATTTGTTTTATTAATCAATAATTAGAAGGAATTATAAATTATTGACCATTACAGATACTTTGTACTGTGAGAAAAAATCCTGTATAGAGAAAAGGATTTATCATTGTATGATATAGATATCATACCTAAAAGTGATGACAGACCATTACCTCATAATGTACACACTACCTGTAGAACAGACTAACTGTGTCTCACCATGTTATCAACTTGGTAGAACTATTATTCCGACCACTAAAGACATTCACAAGTAACCTGTCTGATCTGTCTCAAGTTCTTATGATACCCTTAAACGCAAATGATTTATATGTAATGACTAACAACATAGGCACCATCTTCACTAGCACATTATACACTGTTGCCCCCATCTGGCTAAAGAGGATTAGAGACAAAACACCTGCACCATGGTATAATAGTCATATTCACACCCACAAGAGGACAACCCGTAACCTTGAGCAAAAGTGAAGAAAAACAAAATTAGAGGTTTTTCAAATTTCACACAAGGAAAAGATGTCCAGCTATAGATAGCTGCTAGGGTTGAGCACCTGAACAAACTCATAGAAAATAACTAAAACAAATCCAGGGTTATATTTAGCACAGTGGCTAGATTAACATGAATTCTAATATCTGAAAACACTATTCTATCATAGTTCAGTAGTGAGGACTATATGAAATTCTTCAGTGATAAAATTGAAAGTACTAGGAACAAAACAGTTGATGTTCAACCCCTGATAATATCTTGTGTCCCAGTCTCACCTAAAGCTCTACATTCACAACTACAGATAAATCAATAACATGTTTGTTAGATCCCATTCTAAATAAATTACTTATTTATTAAGTGTTACATACAGCTGGTGAGCCTCTTATTAATATTATTTACTCCTCATTGTCTTTAGGTCATGTCCCTAAATCCTTCAAGTTGTCAGTTTTTAAGCCCCTCATTAAGAAACCTAATTTAGATACAGTACTAGTGGACTATCAAATTACAGACCCATTTCAAACCTTCCGTTTATGTCTAAAACATTAGGAAAGGTTGCGTCTGTTCAACTGTGCTCCTTCTTACAGGAGAACAATACATTTGAAGAGTTTCAGTTAGGTTTCAGGCAACATCATAGCACAGAACTTGTTATACTTGTTAAAGTTACAAATGACTTGTTCTTAGGTTCAGACAAAGACTGCATCTCATTAGTTCTACTTAATGTTAGTGCTGCATTCGACACTACAGATATCAACATTCTCCTAGATCACTTACAAAATTACACAGGTATATTCAGGGACAGGCATTAAGTTGGTTTATCCTACCTGTCTGATCAATACAATTTTTTTTTTTTTTTTGCCAGTCAATCATGGGGTCAAGGATGAATTCTAATACCTCTGCTTTTCTCAATATACATGCTTCCCTTAGGAAACATCATTAGAAGGCTTTGGATTATTGTTATGCTAATGATACCCAGTTATTTATCTCATCAAAACCAGATGAAATATCTAAATTGTCTAAATTAACCAAGTGCTTAATGGCCTATAATTTTCTATAAGACAGAAATAATGCTTATCGGTCCAAAAACAGTACACAGAATTTCTCACAATTCAACTTCCATTTAGAGGGATGTAGCTTGACAGTGAAAGACCTTGTCTTTCGAAAATCATATCGTCCATATTGTGGATGAGTTCCCTTTTGAGTCTGGCTCCTCTCAAGGTTTCTTTCTTTACCACTCAAGGGAGTTTTTCCTTGCCACAGTCGCCTCAGTTACCTCTGGCTTGCTCATTGTGGATTAATCCAAACACATTTCAATTAAACTAAACTTTTTGTATCATGTTTATGTTCTGTAAATCTGCTTTGAGACAATGGCCACTGTTAAAAGCACTATACAAATAAATTTGAATTTAAAAATCTCCTGAAAATTAAGCAACAAATTTTCACATGTACTGTCATTTTCAGACATTCAAATTCAGGGGGATAAACTGAGATTTACAGTAAGTAGTGAGGAAAGCTTTCTTAAATATAGGAACAGCGTTGTTCAGTTTATGTGTAATATGAAGTATATCCTGAGGCCCCAAATTTGGGCCACAAGCAAGCCAAAGGTTGCCCGAATGTTAAAATTTCCACATGTAAGGTGCATGTAATACACCTGAATAAAAATGTTACTTTTAAATGTTATTTTTTTCCACAATGCTTGTTAAAGGAGTTCAAATGTATATAATATTGTTAACTATTACATCCGAATAAATTAAATTTGTGTTATATTTTTGTCCATTGTTTCCTGCCTTCTTATCCTCTAGTAGTTCTGTGTGATTTATACTTTACAACCATTTCAAGCCAGCAATATATAAAAACAATAAAAATAAATAAAAACCCAGCAATATTTTAAATATTTAAAATATTTAATAATCAGGAGCTTGTCAGGAGTATACATGTTAATGTTGTTGTTCTGATCGGTTTATGTTGTTGCCAAGTTATGTTTTGGTTTCATGTTAAGTTTTGTATGGTTTTGGGTTTTATATTCCAATACTTAAAAAGTACTTCTTTGTTCAGATATATCAATCTCATTTCTTAGGAAATCATAGATTATATTTAGAGAAACTAAAAAAATTCATAGATGTTAACATTAGATTTTTCCATATCATATAACATCTAAAATAACTTTTAGCCTTTTTTGCTTTTTTTTTGGATTGTCATCCTCATCATCTTCCTTTGCTGTTTGAAGGTCAGAGTGGGACAAGTTTTAGACAAGCATTTTTTTATAGATTGCTGTTAAAATCAGTGTGCTTTAACTCTCTTCATTTGAATATATTGTCTTCTGGTAAAGTAGGTTCCTGAATTTTGTGCTTAATCTGCTTCTGCTTTTGTGAAAATCTGCTTAACTCGCTTTGTTCTAGAGTAGTGTGATTTGAATTTTGTTATATTCTATACCATTGTTGATCTTATAGTGTTGGTCTTTGCTTAGTTGTTCTCTCAGATGATTAATCAGGAGTAGTTTCAGTCTACCTTAATGTGTGAATTGTGGGCAGGACTTACTCATTATGTTGGCTTTGTAGAAGCCAACATTCTGTTTTCCTATTTAAGCTTAGACAAGAATTTATCAAATTTAATGTGGCCTAGGGCTTTCGAGCCACATGCCCAAATTCGGATATGTTGTAGATCCTGGTCTGAAGTTTGTTGCTATTACTTTTCTAAGCGATCTGAGTACCGGTACTTCCGGTACTGGGTCTCAAAGTGGCCTTTTTTCCCATAGACTCCCATTATAAAATTTTGGAGGTTTATAACTCAGCAAGCTTTCAAACTATCTACACCAAACTCGGCCAGCATCTTTAGGGTGATACTCTGAACAAACTTTTAAATTGGTGTACTGACTGGCCTTTCAGTTGTGCCACAGCCCCACCCCAAAATATGGAAAATCAAAAAACTGTTTTACAACATGGACATGTGACATATCAAAACACTCAGAACAATGAGGGGAACTTCCTCAGGAGTATTCGGATGACGTCACATGCTCGTCTCCACTTGCCTCCAAATGTTTTGGCACCCTATCTTTCTGTCCACTTGCCTCCAAAAGTAACACTGACCCTAATGTCCACTCGCCTCCAAAAAGCACTGGCCTTTGCGAATACTTGCACCGTCAAAGCCAACATCAAAGTTTGTTGCGACGAACTTTACAAATCTAGTTTAAATTGAAGGTTCTCCGCTCTCTTAGCAGTTTGTAAGTATCTCTCTAACATATTGTAACATAAGTGTCTAGTACTGTTTGATATATTCTACCATACCTTAAATCTCACTCTTGGTTGACTGCAGATATTTGCCTCAAACCCATCTCTGTACTCAATTCCTATTGTCCTATTGTAAATTCAACTAGATTTGTAAAGTTCGTCGCGACAAACTTTGATGTTGGCTTTGACGGTGCAAGTATTCGCAAAGGCCGGTACTTTTTGGAGGCGAGTGGACATAAGGGTCAGTGTTACTTTTGGAGGCAAGTGGACAGAAATATTGTGAAAGCTACTGGACCGCTAGGCAAGCGGAGGCAAGCGGACATGAGCATGTGACGTGATCCGAATACCCGTGAGGCAGTTCCCCTCATTGTGCTGAGTGTTTTGATATGTCACATGTCCATGTTGTGCAAATTTTTTATTTCGCTTATTTTGGGGCGGGGCTACACGTGACGTGACCAAAATACACGTGAGGTAGCTCCCCTCATTGTGCTGAGTGTTTTGATATGTCACATGACCATGTTGTGCAAATTTTGGATTTTCACGTGACGTCACGTGACCATAACATTTCGCTTATTTTGGGGGCGGGGCTACACCAGAATATGTGATAAGTGATGTCATCAGAATACCCAGTGGGGTGCCAATACTTTTGGCAAAAAGTGGCTACTAAGGGTTTGGACATTTCATGTCAATACTGCAGTCATTATGGGATTCTACTTATTATTATACTGCATAGAACACAGGAGAGAAGCCGTGACCAAAACACGTGTGAGGCAGTACCCATCATTGTGCTGAGTGTTTTGATATATGACATGTCTATGTTGTGCTAACTTTTTGATTTCGCTTATTTTGGGGGCGGGGCTACACTTGACGTCACGTGCATACCCGGTGGGGTGCCAATACTTTTGGACAAAAGTGACTACTAAGTGTTTTAACATTTCATGTCAAAACTGCAGTCATTATGAAATTCTACTTATTATTATACTGCATAGAACAGTATTTTGGGGCGGGGCTACACGTGACGTCATGTGACGTGACCAAAACACGCGTGAGGCAGTTCCCCTCATCGGGCCGAGTGTTATGATATATGACATGTCCATGTTGTGCAAAATTTTTGATTTCGCTTATTTTGGGGGCGGGGCTACAAGTGACGTCACGTAAATACCCGGTGGGGTGCCAATACTTGTGGAAGCATTGGATTGATAGTGTGGAGTTGATAGTTACATGTATTGAGAGTGTGTTTTACATCTACAGAGAGAACAAAAGAATTTTAAGAATTCCCCATTCAAGTCTATGGGGAAAAAAAAACCCTTTGAGCTTCCGTACCGGGAATTCCGGAATTCCGATCGCTTATAAAAGTCATAGCACACCTCTCCTCAACGAGCCGGTCGATTTGACACCTCATTCATGGGTCTAGGACAAAAGCTGCGGGACAAGTTACGTGCCGAAAAAGTGTCCGGAAGAAGAATAGTAATAACTAGAATGTACATTTCCTGAAGAAAATGTGAATGGTGCTTGCATGTGGCAAGTACCCCTCATCGTGCTGAGTGTTTTGATATCTCACATGTCCATGTTGTGCTAAATTTTGATTTTCACGTGACATCACGTGACGTCACATGACGTCATCAGAATACACGTGAGGAAGTTCCCCTCATTGTTCTGTCACATGTTCATGTTGTAAAAAGTTTTTCGATTTTGCATATATTGGGGTCGGGGCTGCGGCACAACCGGAAGGCCAGTCGGTACACCAATTTAAAAGTTTGTTCAGAGTATCACCCTAAAGGAGCTGGCCTAGTTTGGTGTAGATAGTTCGAAAGCTTGCTGAGTTATAAACCTCCAAAGTTTATAATGGGAGTCTATGGGAAAAAAGGCCAATTTGAGACCCGGTACCGGAAGTACCGGTACTCGGATCGCTTAGAAAAGTCATAGCACACCTCTCTTCAATGAGCCGGTCAATTTGACACCTCATTCATGGGTCAAGGACAAAAGCTGCGGGACAAGTTACGCGCCGAAGTTTTGTCCGGAAGAGTATGTAGGATAGTAATAATGTTGCTTTGCAAGCACCATTAACTAGAATGTACATTTCCTGAAGAAAATGTGAATGGTGCTTGCACGTGTTGTGCTAACTTTTTGATTTTCCTTATTTTGGAGGCGGGGCTACACGTGACGTCACGTGACGTGACTAAAACACGCGTGAGGCAGTTCCCCTCATCGGGCTGAGTGTTTTGATATATTACATGTCCATGTTGTGCTAACTTTTTGATTTCGCTTATTTTGGGGGCGGGGCTACACGTGCCAATACTTTTGGACAAAAGTGACTACTAAGTGTTTTGACATTTCATGTAAAAACTGCAGTCATTATGGAATTCTACTTATTATTATACTGCATAAAACAGTATTTTGGGGGCGGGGCTACACGTGATGTCACGTGAATACCCGGTGGGGTGCCAATACTTTTGGACAAAAGTGGCTACTAAGTGTTTTGACATTTTAAAAGTGACTACTAAGTGTTTTGAAATTTCATGTCAAAACTGCAGTCATTATAGAATTCTACTTAATATTATACTGCATAGAACAGTTTGTTGGGGGCGGGGCTACACATGACGTCGCGTGAATACCCGGTGGGGTGCCAATACTTTTGGACAAAAGTGTATTGACTGGGGGCCAATACTTGTGGAAACATTGGATTGATAGTGTGGAGTTGATAGTTACATGTATTGAGAGTGTGCTTTACATCTACAGAGAGAACAAAAGAATTTTAAGAATTCCCCATTCAAGTCTATGGGGAAAAAAACCCTTTGAGCTTCCGTACCGGGAATTCCAGAATTCCGATCGCTTATAAAAGTCATAGCACACCTGTCCTAAACGAGCCGGTCGATTTGACACCTCATTCATGGGTCTAGGACAAAAGCTGCGGGACAAGTTACACGCCGAAAAAGTGTCCGGAAGAAGAATAATAATAACTAGAATGTACATTTCCTGAAGAAAATGTGAATGGTGTTTGCACGTGGCAAGTTCCCCTCATCGTGCTGAGTGTTTTGATATATGACATGTCCATGATGTGCTAACTTTTGGATTTCGCTTACTTTGGGGGCGGGGCTACACGTGACGTCACGTGACGTGACCAAAACACGCGTGAGGCAGTTCCCCTCATCGGGCTGAGTGTTTTGATATATGACATGTCCATGTTGTGCTAACTTTTTGATTTCGCTTATTTTGGGGGCGGGGCTACACGTGACGTCACGTGACGTGACTAAAACACGCGTGAGGCAGTTCCCCTCATCGGGCTGAGTGTTTTGATATATGACATGTCCATGTTGTGCAAAATATTTGATTTCGCTTATTTTGGGGGCGGGGCTACACGTGACGTCACGTGACGTGACCAAAACACGCGTGAGGCAGTTCCCCTCATTGGGCTGTGTTTTGATATATGATATGTCCATGTTGTGCTAACTTTCTGATTTCGCTTATAATGGGGGCGGGGCTACACGTGACGTCACGTGACGTGACCAAAACACGCGTGAGGCAGTTCCCCTCACCGGGCTGAGTGTTTTGATATATGACATGTCCATGTTGTGCTATCTTTTTGATTTCGCTTATTTTGGGGGCGGGGCTACACGTGACGTCACGTGACGTGACCAAAACACGCGTGAGGCAGTTCCCCTCATCGGGCTGAGTGTTTTGATATATGACACATCCATGTTGTGCTAACTTTTTGATTTCGCTTATTTTGGGGGCGGGGCTACACGTGACGTCACGTGAATACCCGGTGGGGTGCCAATACTTTTGGACAAAAGTGTATTGACTGGGGGCCAATACTTGTGGAATCATTGGATTGATAGTGTGGAGTTGATAGTTACATGTATTGAGAGTGTGTTTTACATCTACAGAGAGAACAAAAGAATTTTAAGAATTCCCCATTCAAGTCTATGGGAAAAAAAAACCCCTTTGAGCTTCCGTAGCGGGAATTCCGGAATTCCGATTGCTTATAAAAGTCATAGCACACCTGTCCTCAACGAGCCGGTCGATTTGACACCTCATTCATGGGTCTAGGACAAAAGCTGCGGGACAAGTTACGCGCCGAAAAAGTGTCCAGAAGAAGAATAATAATAATAAGTATGCAGAATAACAATAATGATGCTTTTCAATCACCATTAATAATAAGTATGCAGAATAACAATAATGATGCTTTGCAAGCACCATTAATAATAATTAAAGCTGCAAGCAGCATTTCCCGGGTTCAAGCGTTTAAGGCCTTTGGATTGACATGACAATATATGTCATGTCATGCTACATATGTCATGCTATAGAGGATGCCACAATATATGGCATGTGAAGTACTCACCCGTCCAGTTTTCCCTAAAATAAACAAAGTCATATCCATTAGAGATGAGCCGGATACTCGGCTGAAACGAGTATCCGGTACGGATAAAGCACTTCTGCCGAGTACGAGTATTATACGAGTAATACGAGTCAATATCTGTGCTCGGATTGTATGAAAATCATCATTGGCTAGCTGATTGTGTCAGCGTTCTGTGATAGGCTAGTCACAGCGCCCCTCCCCTACAGTGATAGGCTAGTCACAGCGCCCCTCCCCTATACACATACAGATGTATTGTGTTGCTGTGTCTCGCTCTGCTCACTCACAGTCACACACAGAACAGCTCTCTGTCTCTCCCTCAGTCACTCGGGTTCGCGGGTCTTTTCCGTTAACGTCTAGGGTTTCTTCAGCTTTTTACTTTGGGTTGTAACGTTAATAATACGTACTTACTAACCAGTAGAGTTCTGGTAAATGTGGGTTCGTTCAGACGTGGTGCTTGCTTGGTAGAATGCGACTCGCATTGCGTCTCTGCCTGTCGGAGATTTTTTTTCTTTTTTAAACCTTCAGCTGTCTCTAACCAGTAACCAGACACTGAGTGTCTGGCACGTTTTTGCTGTATTTCATAAAAACATAAAGGTAGTAAGCTAGTGTTATAAATATTACAAATTAATTATTACCGGTTAAAGCCCCGCCCATTTCAAGACAAGCCCCGCCTACTTCCGGGTTAGGCCCCACCCACTCCGAGTCAGAACCAGAATCAGAATCTTTGCCTTACAAGTCAGCACAAAATTGGGTTTTTGGACTGTTGGGGGCGCTAGAGGGCTTTTTTTAAAAAAAATTTTAGTAAAAGTTTTTAGTGATTTTTCCGTTATGCGTGCCACGAAGTGAACTGTGACCTCAGTTTGACCTCTTTCACATGTGTCCCAAGTTTGGTGTTGATAGCTCATTTAGTTCTTGAGTTATTGACATTTTAGTAAAACTGGCTCCTCACAGTCCAAACGTTTTGGGGCCCCTTAAGGACCCTGAATCAAAATTTCGACTTTTTTTCGAAAATTATTGTCATTGAGACTCCAGAGAATATTACTGCACTGGATTGGTCTTGATCAGGCGAAAAACCTAGGACTAGTTAGCAAAAGTATTTTTCGCATAAAATGCGCTATAGCGAAAAAATTTAATGGCAGAAATGAAATTGGAGATATACGTTTTTTAAGTCATGAGCCAAGGATTCCAATGATATAAAGCACTTGAGATTTGGACATAGTGGTTTTAGGGGTTTAGGGGTTATTTGGACAAACACGTTTTGGGGCGCTGAAGCGCCCCAAATTGTCCGATTCCGCTGAGATTTTGGCCCTGAGTAACTGACCAGTACCAGTACTACCATCTGACCAAGTTTGAGCTCTCTAGGCCTTACGGTTTGGGCTGCACGACCGTTTCTAGGGCGGAATAATAATAATAATAATAATAATAATAAATATAGCTGCAAGCAGCGATACCGGGGTCAAGCCGATCAGATGCGCTCTGAACATGTCGCTGATGAACCATACCAAGTTTCCACACTCGCACACTCACATACTCACACACATACTCACATACACATACATTTACACACACATACACACTCACACTCACACAGACACACTCACACACACACTTTATTGCCAAGTATGTTTTCACATACGAGGAACACACACACACACTTACACACACATTTACACACACACACACACTCTCACACACACAGACACACAGACACACACAGACACTCACACACACACTCACATACACTCACATAGACACACTCACACACACACACACTCACACAGACGAGGAACACACACTTACACACACATTTACACACACACTCACACAGACACTCAGACACACACTCACACACACAATCACATACACACACATTTACACACACACACTCTCACACACTCGCACACACACACACTCACACAGACACACACTCACACACAGACACACACAGACACTCACACTCACACAGACACACACACTCACACAGATGAGGAACACACACACTTACACACACATTTACACACACACACACACACACACACTCATTCACACTCGCACACTTACTCGCACTCACACACTCACATACTCATTCGCACACTCACACTCACATACACACACTCACAGTTACACACTCACTCACACTCACTCACACTCGCACACACTCACACTTACACACACTCACACTCGCACACTTACTCACACTCACACTTACACACACTCACACTTACACACACACTCACACACTTACACACACACTCACACTTACACACACACTCACACACACACTCACACACACCTACACACACTTACACACACATTTTGAATTTTCACGTTAAGTTCAGTATTTTACCAATAAAATGCCATATCGCTACGAAACTTGGTATGGTTCATCAGCAACATGTTCTGAGCGCATCTGATCGGCTTGACCCCGGTATCGCTGCTTGCAGCTATATTTATTATTATTATTATTATTATTATTCCGCCCTAGAAACGGTTGTGCAGCCCAAACCGTAAGGCCTAGAGAGCTCAAACTTGGTCAGATGGTAGTACTGGTCACAGTTACTCAGGGCCAAAATCTCAGCGGAATCGGACAATTGTGTGTGTGTGTGTGTGTGTGTGAGTGTGTTTGCGTGTCTGTGTGTCTGTGTGTGTGTGTGTTTGTCTGTGTGTGTGAGTATGTGAGTGTGCGAGTGTGAGTATGTTTTCGATTGTGAGTAAGTGTGTGTGTGTAAATGTGTGTGTAAATGTGTGTGTAAGTGTATGTGTGTGTGTGTGTGTGTGAGTGTGTCTGTGTGTGTGTGTGTGTAAGTGTGAGTTTGTGAGAGTGTGTGTGTGTGTAAATGTGTGTGTAAATGTGTGTGTAAGTGTATGTGTGTATGTGTGTGTGTGTGAGTGTCTGTGTGTCTGTCTGTGTGTGTGTGTGTGTGTGTGAGTGTGAGTGTCTGTGTTTGTCTGTGTGTGTGTGTGTGTGTGAGAGAGTGTGTGTGTGTGAGTAAGTGTGTGTGTGTAAATGTGTGTGTAAATGTGTGTGTAAGTGTGTGTGTGTCCCTCATAAAGACCTTTCTGATTCTGGTTCTGATTCTGATTTTGCAAGAATTTTGCCTAAACATACTTGGCAATAAAGACCTTTGTGATTCTGATTCTGATTCTGATGTTGCAAGAATTTTGCCTCCAGGCCTTACGATTCAGCACAAAATTGAGTTTTTGGACTGTTGGTGGCGCTAGACGGTTTGAGCTAGACACACCAAAGTTGCTACAGTAACTTCTAAGACTGGCCTCTACATGTGTGCCAAATTTCATAACTTTCCTACGTACGGTTCTATGGGCTGCCATTGACTTCAATGACGGACGGAAAAATAATAATAATAATAAGAAGAAGAAAACTAATGATAACAATAGATGTAGGTGTCTACGCCCCTTCGGGGCTTGACCCCTAATAATAATAATTAAAGCTGCAAGCAGCATTTCCCGGGTTCAAGCGTTTAAGGCCTTTAGGGAGTTTAAGGCCTTAAGGGATTTTCACATACACAAAGTGACCCGCAAGTTACAGAGGGTGGCACCCGCTCCTAACCTAGTGTCTCTAATACAGAAAAGCTTACCAACGTGTTGCACAATATATGTCATGTGAAGTACTCACCTGTCCGGTTTTCCCTAAAATAAACAAAGTCATATCCATAAAGCAAAGAAACACAAGCATCCAGATGCAGAACGAGTGACCCGCAAGTAACATACACAAAGTGACCCTCAAGTCACATACACAAAGTGACCCGCAAGTCACATACACAAAGTGACCGGCAAGTCACATACACAAAGTGACCCTCAAGTCACATACACAAAGTGACTCTCAAGTCACATACACAAAGTGACCCGCAAGTCACATACACAAAATTTTTGGATGTTGAATGCATGGAATACATTGGGGTTGTTTACCATGTTGCTATGGCAACATGGTAAACTCTGATTCTAGAGTTTACCGTGTTGCTATGACAACACTGTAAACTCTGATTCTAGAACTGTGTTCGGACTGTGATGTCACACAGGATAATGAAGATTGACAGGAGATGTCCAATGGTAGGGATCTGAAAAGATAGATAGTGGAGCAAAGAGAGAGAGAGAGAGAACAAGAACAAACAATCGCCGCGGTTTTTGAACTGTGACCTCAGTTTGACCTCTTTCACATGTGTCCCAGGTTTGGTGTTGATAACTCATTTAGTTCTTGAGTTATTGACATTTTAGTAAAACTGGCTACTCACAGTCCAAACATTTTGGGGCCCCTTAAGGACCCTGAATCAAAATTTCGACTTTTTTTCAAAGATTATTGACATTGAGACTCCAGAGAATATTACTGCACTGGATTGGTCTCGATCAGGCAAAAAACCTAGGACTAGTTAGCAAAAGTAGGTTTCGGACAAAATGCATTATAGCAAAAAAATTTAATGGCGGAGATGAAATCGGAGATATACATTTTTTAAGTCATGAGCCAAGGATTCCAATGATATAAAGCACTTGAGATTTGGACAAAGGGGTTTTAGGGGTTTAGGGGTTATGGGCACAAACGCGTTGAGGGGTGCTGAAGCGCCCCAAATTGTCCGATTCCGCTGAAAACTTGGCCTTGAGTAACTGTGACCAGTACTACCATCTGACCAAGTTTGAGCTCTCTAGGCCTTAAGGTTTGGGCTGCACGATCGTTTCTAGGGCAGAAATACAATAAAGACCATTCTGATTCTGATTCTGAGACTTTGCCTTACGAGTCAGCACAAAATTGGGTTTTTGGACTTATGGGCACAAACGCGTTTTGGGGCGCTGAAGCGCCCCAGATTGTCCGATTCCGCTGAGATTTTGAGACTCTAGGCCTTAAGGTTTGGGCTGCACGACCGTTTCTAGGGCGGAATAATAATAATAATAATAATAATAATAATAATAATAATAATAATAATAAAAATCCTAACAAAAACAATAGGTTTCCAGTGCTTCGCGCTTGAACCCTAAAAATCTGAGCAAATACAATAGGTTTCCAGCGCTTCGCGCTTGAACCCTAATAATAATAATAATAAGTATGCAGAATAACAATAATGATGCTTTCCAAGCACCATTGATAATAATAATAATAATAATAATAATAATAATAATAATAATAATAATAATAAGCATGCAAGAGAATAAGAATGTGCTTTGCAAACGCATTAACTAGAACGTACACTTCCTGAAGAAAATGTGAATGGTGCTTGCACGTGGCAAATCCCCGAGGCTAGTCGAGACGAGCATGTGACGTCATCTGAATACTCTTGAGGAAGTTTTCCTCATTGTGCTGAGTGTTTTGATATGTCATATCTTTATGTTGTGCTAATTTTTTGTTTTCACATGACATCACGTGACGTCATCAAAATACACGTGAGGAAGTTCCGCTCATTGTTCTGAGTGTGTTGATATGTCACATGTCCATGTTGTAAAAAGTTTTTTGATTTTGCATATTTTGGGGGCGGGGCTGCGGTACAACCGGAAGACCAGTCGGTACAGCAATTTAAAAGTTTGTTCAGAGTATCACCCTAAAGGACCTGGCCGAGTTTGGTGTAGATAGTTCGAAAGCTTGCCGAGTTATAAACCTCCAAAGTTTATAATGGGAGTCTATGGGAAAAAAGGCCATTTTGAGACCCGGTACCGGAAGTACCGGTACTTGGATTGCTTATAAAAGTCATTACACACCTCTCCTCAATGAGCCGGTCGATTTGACACGTTATTCATGGGTCTAGGACAAAAGCTGCAAGACAAGTTACGCGCTGAAGTTTTGTCCGGCACAATAGTAATAATGTTGCTTTTGCAAGCACCATTACTAATAAGTATGCAAGAGAACAAGAATGTGCTTTGCAAGCACATTAATAAGTATGCAAGAGAACAAGAATGTGCTTTGCAAGCACATTAATAATAATAAAAAGTATTCAAGAGAACAAGAATGTGCTTTGCAAGCACATTAATAATAATAATAAGTATGCAAGAGAACAAGAATGTTGCTTTAGCAAGCACCATTAATAATAAGTATGCAAGAGAATAAGAATGTGCTTTGCAAGCACAGTAATAAGTATGCAAGAGAACAAGAATGTTGCTTTAGCAAGCACCATTAACTAGAACGGACATTTCCTGAAGAAAATGTGACTGTGCTTGCACGTGGCAAGTTCCCCTCATCGTGCTGAGTGTTTTGATATACGACATGTCCATGTTGTGCTAACTTTTGGATTTCACTCATTTTGGGGGCGGGACTACACGTGACGTCAGTTGCCCTCATCGTGCTGAGTGTTTTGATATATGACATGTCCATGTTGTGCTAACTTTTTGATATTGCTCATTTTGGGGGCGGGGCTACATGTGACGTCATCAGAATACATGCGAGCATGTTCCCCTCATTGTTCTGAGTGTTTTGATGTCACATTCCCATGTTGTGCAAAATTTTTGATTTCGCTCATTTTGGGGGCGGGGCTACACGTGACGTCAGTTCCCCTCATCGTGCTGAGTGTTTTGATATATGACATGTCCATGTTGTGCAAAATTTTTGATTTTGCTTATTTTGGGGGCGGGGCTACACGTGACGTCACTTGGTGTTGAGTGCCGCCACCAGGGGGCCAATACTTTTAGAATCATTGGATTGATAGTGTGGAATTCCGATCGCTTATAAAAGTCATAGCACACCTGTCCTCAATGAGCCGGTCGATTTGACACCTCATTCATGGGTCTAGAACAAAAGCTGCGGGACAAGTTACGCGCCGAAAAAGTGTCCGGAAGAAGAAGAATAATAATAAGTATGCAAGAGTACAATAATGTGCTTTGCAAGCACATTAATAAGTATGCAAGAGATAATGTGCTTTGCAAGCACATTAATAATAAGTATGCAAGACAACAAGAATGTTGCTTTAGCAAGCACCATTAATAAGTATGCAAGAGAACAAGAATGTTGCTTTAGCAAGCACCATTAATAATAATAAGTATGCAAGAGAACAATAATGTGCTTTGCAAGCACATTAACTAGAACGTACATTTCCTGAAGAAAATGTGAATGGTGCTTGCACGTGGCAAATCCCCGAGGCTAGTCGAGACGAGCATGTGACGTCATCTGAATACTCGAGGCAGTTTTCCTCATTGTGCTGAGTGTTTTGATATGTCACATGTCCATGTTGTGCTAATTTTTTATTTTCACATGACATCATCAAAATACACGTGAGGAAGTTCCCCTCATTGTTCTCAGTGTGTTGATATGTCACATGTTCATGTTGTAAAAAGTTTTTTGATTTTGCATATTTTGGGGGCGGGGCTGCGGCACAACTGGAAGGCCAGTCGGTGCAGCAATTTAAAAGTTTGTTCAGAGTATCACCCTAAATGAGCTGGCCGAGTTTGGTGTAGATAGTTCGAAAGCTTACCGAGTTATAAACCTCCAAAGTTTATAATGGGAGTCTATGGGAAAAAAGGCCATTTTGAGACCCGGTACCGGAAGTACCGGTACTTGGATTGCTTATAAAAGAAATAGCAACAAACTTCAGACCAGGATCTACAACATATCCGAATTTGGTGCATGTGGCTCGAAAGCCCTAGGCCACATTAAATTTGATAAATTCTTGTCTAAGCTTAAATAGGAAAACAGAATGTTGGCTTCTACAAAGCCAACATAATGAGTAAGTCCTGAGTATACTTATAAATAATAAGTATGCAAGAGAATAAGAATGTGCTTTGCAAGCACATTAATAATAAGTATGCAAGAGAACAATAATGTGCTTTGCAAGCAAATTAATAATAATAATAAGTATGCAAGAGAACAAGAATGTTGCTTTAGCAAGCACCATTAATAATAATAAGTATGCAAGAGAACAATAATGTGCTTTGCAAGCACATTAATAAGTATGCAAGAGAACAATAATGTGCTTTGCAAGCACATTAATAATAATAATAATAAGCTTAAGTAGGAAATCAGAATGTTGGCTTCTACAAAGCCAACATAATAATAATAATGGTAATATTGATACAGCCATTAATAGTAATTGTAATGATGGGTCGTGAGGCTGAGGATCCATTTGCAAGCTTTATTAACTCACTCGTAGTACAAAAGGCAAGGGTCAATACCGGCAAACACAGCCATATAGGAGAGACAGAAATCGTAGACAAAATATGAGCAGCAGGTCAGGACAGGCGGCAAACAATCGACAGACAGGGAAAACAGAACAAAGTAATAAACCGGGATAATAACACGAAAGAGAATGCGCAGACTGACAGCCGTGGCAAATCGAGACTCCTCCCTGAAGTCAAGTTCAAGTTCAGTTTATATAGGAAGTGGGTGATTGGAAACAGGTGGCGGTGTAATCAGTCCCAGTAGAGGATTATGGGAGATGCAGTCCGGAAACTACTAGTACTCGGGGGGAAGGTTCCCTCTGGTGGCGATCGGAGGATGAGGCAGGTGCTTCAACCATGACAGTAATGATAATAGTAGTAGTTGTAATAGCAATGGTAATAATAATAAGAAGAAGAATAAGAATATTATTATTATTATTATTATTATTATTATTATTATTATTATTAATGGTAATATTGATACAGCTATTAATGATAAGGTATTATAAAGCTGCCTCTGATACCTCTCATGGCCATGGCATAGGATAGACCCCCGCCAGCGTCATATTGCAACGGGCTATCAAGGTGAGGTGCTGCGGGGTCCAGGGTCCCAAAATCCATCCCCATCCCAAGCGTCATATTGCAACGGGCTATCAAGGTGAGGTGCTGCAGGGTCCAGGGTCCCAAAATCCATCCCCATCCCAACCATCCAACACATGCAATGCTTACCCTGTCTTTTTGTGTGTGTGCGTGTATGTGTTTTTTTTTAAATAAATATGGCTGCTTTCATTCTTATACTCATGAAATTTTTATGTCAAATAGTGTATAATGCATTAAAAAAGCATGGCATGTAGCATGGAACCAACCCAGTGCAAAGCCCAGGCCAGGACGCCCACGCCACACTTACCCTATGTGTGTGCTTTTTTTTATGCTCCAAATGAATGTGTGTGCACCTCATCTAATATGTGAAGCATTAAAACAGCGAGACAAGTGCTGGGCCAGCCGGAGACAAGAACCTCTTCCTGAACCCCTGCCCCCCAATCATGTGTGATTATTGATGGTGTATCATTGAGGATGGCTTTAGACAAAGAAGGTCAGTGGATTCGTGACTGTTGGAAGTTAAAGAGAGATGACCAAGAAGGGTGTAATTCTGATGTATTATTTTGAGTGGAGATAGACAAGTTTTCCATGGAGATGTACTCTATTAGTAAATTTTTCCAAGTTGTAAAGTGTATGGTGTTCCTTGATTTCCAGTTCATGAGGATAGTTTTCTTGTTGATAGAGTCACCAGGAGTATTTGACTGTTTGTACTGTTTAAATTTATTACGGATATGTCACCTAATATACAGAGGGAGGGAGACAGCGGGATGTGACAACCCATAAGGTTGGATAGTGAGTCAGTAACGCTTTCCCAGAATTTTTTAACTGAGGTGCAATGCCAAATAGCATGTAAATAAGTGTCTGGGGTGTTTTGTTCTGTCCAGTTAGGTGAAATCTATGAAGTACTTTATACTGTATAAGTTGTAAGTTTCCATTTTTGTCATGAAGTAGATATTTTGCAGATTTGTGTCCAGAAAGCGGCATTGGGAGCAATGGATGTCTGATTCCCAAGTGTTGTCTGATTTTGATATTATTTTATATATTTTGGAGAGTAGTTTTTTTTGGGGAGGTTATATTAATTAGTTCTGAGATTGGAGGGGGAAGGTCTAGATGAATTGTCTGAGTGTCGATTTTTGATTGAATAGATGATTTGATTTGTAAATATTCCAAAAGACAATTACTCCCAATGCCGTATTTCTGGACCAAGTGGGAAAATGGTGCCAAGTTGTTATTAAGGATGATGTCTACCCATGTGCGTAAGTTGAGTGGCTTCTTATTAACTATAATATCTGGGTTATTCCAGATCGGGGTGTATTTAGATGGTGCAAGAGGGGTGTTTGTAATTTGATGAAATTTCCAATAGGCTGTCAGAGCTGTGGCTATTGTTGGTGTTTTAAAACAGTGATGCTTTTTGATTGTCTGATTATAGAAAGGTAATTCTGAAATGTTAATCTCTTTACACATTGACTGTTCAACATCTAGCCATGTGCTTTCTGATGGGTTAGGATGAATCCATTTGTATATATTTTGGAGCTGATTAGCCAAAAAGTAGTGGTAGAAATGTGGTGGGGTCTACTGCCCTCCTGGTCCCTTAGGAGACTTCCTGGAAGAAATGGACACACTGCTTAGTGCTTTCCCTTCCAATAGCTCCCCTCTGACAGTGCTTGGTGATTTCAACCTCCCACAAGCTTCAATTTTCTTCCCTCCTGACTCTTCTCGACTCATTCACCCTGACACTCAACAGCTACATCCCCACACACAAAGGAGGCAATGTCCTGGACCTGGTTTTCACCCGTCCTTCTCCAGCTACAGACATGACTGCTACCCCACTACACATCTCCGATCATCACCTGGTATCCTTCACCATCACTCTCTCTATCCTACCTTCACTCTGTCTCCTCTTCTTCAGTTGCTTCTGGCACCCTTCCTTCTCTTCCTGATGAGTCATTTTCCTCACTACCCTTGGACTCAGCCACAGATACTTTTCTCTAATCTCTTTCCTCAACTATGGACTTTCTCTGCCCTCTGTCCACTAAACCCAAGAAACCTTCTTGTTCTACTCCTTGGTTTTCATATGTGCTGCGTAACAATCGAAGAGAGCTAAGATCATCAGAGAGAAAGTGGAAGAAATCACAACTTGATGAAGATCTTGATTCTTCCTGTACACTCCTGGCCAAGTTCTCCTCAGATGTGACTTCTGTCAAGACTTCCTTCTACAAGGAAAAGCTTGAAGCATCGTCACAAGACCCTCAGAAGCTCCACAACATCATCTCTTCTCTACTCAACCCTCCAGCTCCACCTTCTTCATCCTCCCTGACTGCAGAAGACCTTGCAGGACCTTCACTTCTGCCCCGACTGCACTTACATCTCACAGTATGGATTCTCCCACTCCTTTGTTGTCACATTTCTAAACTGTAGCAGCAAAAGAGATTTTACAACTCATCCAGTCTTGCAGTCCTACCACCTGCCCATTGGATCCACTCAGAGGTGTCAAGTAACGAAGTACAAATACTTTTTTACCTTACTTAAGTAGAAATTTTGAGTATCTATACTTTAATGGAGTAATTATTTTTTAGCAGACCTTTTACTTATACTCCTTACATTTTAAAAATAGCCTCGTTACTCCTATTTCATTTCGGCTTGTCATCATTCAAAAAAACTATCAATATAAATCGTGCTATCTGGATAGAGTGAATTTGATTGTGGTTGGAAGAGAAGTATAAACATTTACCATTCCGACATTAGTTTATTTAGCTTATTGGTTTGTACGTGATCCATCGCACCTGCACATGACACAAATCACGTCACACTTCAGTTACCCAACGCTGGACATAGCAGACGGAGCCAAGTACGAGGGGTTTCCATGGCAGAGGATCAAAACTCAAACGAAATGTCTCAAAAACCAAGCACAAGCACCAGCGAGGAAGTTGGTAGCCAGGAAGACCAACCAACCCCAACCCTTATACATCCCTGGCCGGACCTGGGAGAACTCATTGCGCATGCGCTGTAAGCTATGCGCACCCAAATACCATGAGCTAATGGCTTACAAAAACTCGCCATCTAATTTAAAAAAGCATATTGAGGTAAGCTGAAATTTTGTTATCAGTCAATTATTAACAAATTTGAAATTCAACGTTAGCCAAATGTTATCTGAGCTTAAATTATTGCTATATTTGTACTAAGTTAATTGTGCAAAGCTATAGTTTTTGTTATTATCAGTTGATTATTGACAATATTGTAGTGACCTAGTAACATACTAATAATGATAAATTTGCAATGTTTGCTATGGGAAACTTGGGTACATGCCAGTGGTTTGCTTGCTACTTGTAGGCTATGATTCAACGTTGCAAACTAGTTTGGTGGCTCGGTGTGAGATTTGAAATTCAACTTTAACCAAATGTTATCTGAGCTTATATTGTTACTATATGCAATATTTGTTGGCAATTAATTGTTCAAAGCTATAATCTACAGCTGGTTGATAAGTTATGTACTAAAGATAGTCAAGATCCTGTCTGTGTATGAGAGTGCACGTGCACGCCTGTATGGAGCAGGACCTATGGGTCCTTGTAAAGAGATAATAGGCCCAACTATTAGCCAAATGCTGTTTAAAATGATTTTACTGCTAATTTTCAGTCATGACAGCAGCTGCTTGTGGTCCTAAAACAGCTGTAAAGGGATAGTTCACCCAAAAAGAAAAATTCTGTCATCATTTTCTCTCTGATTGTAACCATCGACTTCCATAATAGGAAAACAAATATTATGGAAGTATAGTGATAAATGATGAAGAAGATATTTTGATAAATGATGGTAAGCACACAGTTGATGGTACCCATTGAATCCCATAATTTGTTTTCCTACTATGGAAGTCAATGGTTACAATCAGCTGTGTGCTTACCATCATTTATCAAAATATCTTCTTCATTCAATTAAATTCAATTCAAGATTATTTGTATAGCGCGTTTTACAATGGATATTGTCTCAAAGCAGCTTTACAGAACATAAACATAGAACTGAAGGTAAACATAAGGAGAAATATAAAGAATTAATATAATAAAAATTCAAGATATATATATATAGTTCACAGTGTGTATGTATGTATGTATGTAAGTATATGTATTTATCCCCAATGAGCAAGTCTGAGGTGACTCAGCAGAGGCAAGGAAAAACTCCCTTAAATTGGTAAGGAAGAAACCTTGAGAGGAACCAGACTCAAAAGGGAGCCCATCTTCATATGGGTGACTCTAGAGGGTGTGATTACAAATATACAGTCAAATAAATGCTGTATTGGTGTAAGGATCACATGGAGTTCAGATCTCCTCTGAGTATCACAGAGTCCAACTGGAGCTGGTAGATCTGTAGATGTCTCAGAATTCTCACAGATTCGGCCTCTAGTGATATGAAGTTCGGTTCTTTTCCGCGAACCGGTTCTTTCGGACAGTTCGTTTTAATGAACCAGTTCAATGAACCAGTTTAATAAATCCAGTTCACAAGTTCTTTTACGTCCTGACGTAATGACATAATTCACAATGACGTAATGACGTAAATTCCTTCATCCCGCCGCTGCCGGCAGATATTAATACAATAAATTTAACACATTTGAAAAGTTCTTTGTAATCATAACTTTAGTTGAATACGTTTCTTACATTTAGGTTTTGCAACTAAAACACCCAGTACAGGCATTGATGTGCAAACGTGGGTGTTTTACGTGTCTTAAAGATATAAAGTTAATAAACTAATCTTCATCAACTTACAAAAACTTACAAAAAAAAGCATAATTTTGAAATGTTTCTTTCGCTCCATCAGTTGTTTCAAAAACTAATGCAACTGAGATAAACACTCATACGTTGATAAGACATTAAATCATAACCATTTACATTTGTTGCTGTATCAGTTGTGATTTACGCATGCACAGTAACAACAGCTCATCGGTTCTCAGTATGTCGGACGCGTCCGAAAGAAACAGTTCTCAGTTCAGTGTACTGATGATTCACTGTATCAGTTCAGTGATTCAAGCATGCGCAGTATCAACAGCTCATTGGTTCTTGTACGCGTCAGAAAGAAACAGTTCTCAGGTCAGTGCACTGACGATTCGCTGTATCGGTTCAGTGATACACGCATGCGCAGTATCAACAGCTCGAGCTCACAGTTCTCTCAGCACATGTCTCAGTTCAGTGTACAGGAGTTACATATACTCCGGGATATTAGTTTATTTAGAGTTGGAGGGGCTGTCAGGCATGACCGAAAGTGAGTAACTTTAGTAACTTGTGGATCAGCGCTGACTCAAGACGCGAACTGTTTGGAACAAATCAGTCTGATTTGGTGAACTGGTTCATCCAGTTCACTAAAAAGAACCAGTTCAAAAGAACGATTCGTTCACGAACTGCCCATCACTATCGGCCTCATCTCAGTGGAGGTCCAAGATCTTCATCGCACGGAAGACGATCGGAGGTGGTAAAATGTCTGGATGCCTCGGGATGGGTAGAAAGAGAGAAGCAGTGTAGAGGGATTAACATATCTGCTGTATTTAAAAATGTGCAAGTCTAATGTAATAGTGCACAGGATTATGGGATGTATTACAGTATGTGTACGCCTGACTGATGAGTTTTTAATCTGCTTTTGAACTGGGAAAATGTGTCTGAGCCACGAACACTATCAGGAAGACTATTCCAGAGTTTGGGTGCTAAATAAGAAAACGCACTACCACCTTTAGTGGACTTAGATATTCTGGGAACTACCAGAAGTCCTGAGTTTTGTGATCTCAGAGAGCGTGAAGGATTGTAACGTGTTAGGAGACTAGTTAGATACGTGGGAGCTAAACCTTTAAGAGCCTTGTATGTAAGTAGCAGCAATTTGTAATCAATTCTAAACTTAACAGGTAGCCAGTGTAAAGATGATAAAATTGGGGTTATATGGTCATACTTTCTTGTCCTAGTGAGAACTCTGGTAGCTGCATTTTGGACTAAATGTAGCCTATTTATTAAAGATGCAGGACAACCACCTAGTAATGCATTATAATAGTCCAGACTAGAGGTCATGAAATCATGAGCTAGCTTCTCAGAGGACAGGATGTTTCTCAGCTTGGCAATATTTCTAAGGTGAAAGAAGGCTGTTTTTGTGGTATGGGCGATGTGATTTTTCAGAAGACAGGTTGCTGTCTAATATAACACCCAGGTCTTTCACTGTCGATCTACTAGTAACAGTACATCCCTCTAAATGGAAGTTAAATTGTGAGAACTGGTTTTTGGACCTATAAGTAGTATTTCTGTCTTATCAGGGTTTAACAACAGAAAATTGCAGCTCATCCAGTCTTTTACCTCTCTAAGGCATTAATTTGGACACTTTAGCTATTTCATCTGGTTTTGATGAGATATATAACTGTGTGTCGTCAGCATAGCAGTGGAAACTAATCCCATGTCTTCTAATAATGTTCCCTAATGGAAGCATGTATATCGAGAAAAGCAGAGGTCCTAGAACTGATCCTTGAGGGACCCAATGATTAACTGGTAATAAACTGGAGGAGACACCATTTAATTCTATGAAATGGTATCGATCAGACAGGTAGGATCTAAACCAACTTAAAGCCTGTCCATTTTGTAAGCGATCTAGGAGAATGTTGCGATCTATAGTGTCGAATGCAGCACTAAGGTCAAGTAGGACTAATAGTGACATACAGTCCTTGTCCGAAGCTAAGAACAAGTCATTTGTGACTTTCACAAGTGCAGTTTCTGTGCTATGATGGGGCCTGAAACCTGATTGAAACTCTTCGAGGATATTGTTCTCCTGTAGGAAGGAGCTCAGTTGAACAGACACAACCTTTTCAAGTATTTTAGACATAAACGGAAGATGTGAAATAGGTCTGTAATTTGATTGGTCATTTGGATCTAAATTAGGTTTTTTGATGAGTGGCCTAATGACTGCCAACTTGAAGGATTTAGGGACGTAACCTAAAGATAGTGAGGAGTTAATAATATAAAGAAGAGGCTCACCAGCTTTATGTAACACTTCTTTCAGTAATTTAGTTGGAATGGGGTCTAGTGAACAAGTTGTTGATTTAGCTGTTGTAATAAGTTTATCTAACTCTTCCTGTCCTGTGCTTGTGAAGCACTGCAGTTGTGGGTTGAGAGCCTGTTTGAGGCTGGGTCACTAGTTGCTTTCATATGTTGAGCATCACCTATTTTATTCTTGATACTTTCGATTTTATCAGTGAAGAATCTCATGAAATCCTCACTACTGAACTGAGATGGAATAGTTTGTTCAGATTTCTGTTTTTTTGTTAATCTAGCCACTGTGTTAAATAAAAACCTAGGATTGTTCTGGTTATTTCCTATGAGTTTGCTCAGGTGCTCAGCCCTGGCAGCTTTTAGAGCCTGTCTATAGTTGGACATACTTTCCTTATACGCGATTCTAAAAACCTCTAATTTAGTTTTCCTCCACTTTCGCTCGAGGTTACGGGTTTCTCTCTTGAGGGTGTGAGTATGACTATTATACCACGCTGCAAGCATTTTATCTCTAACCTTCTGTCATCTGATTGGGGCAACAGTGTTTAATGTGCTAGTGAATATAGCACCTATGCTGTTAGTCATTACATATAGATCGTTTGTGTCTAAGGGTACAGTAAGATGTCCAGACAGATCAGGCAGGTTATTTGTGAATCTGTCTTTAGTGGTCGGAATAATAGTTCTACCGAGTCGATAACGTGGTGAGCAGAGGTGGGTAGTAACGAGTTACATTTACTCCGTTACATTTACTTGAGTAAGTTTTTGAAAAAATTATACTTCTAGGAGTAGGTTTAAATCACTATACTTTTTACTTTTACTTGAGTAGATTTGTGAAGAAGAAACTGTACTCTTACTCCGCTACATTAGGCTACAATGAGCTCGTTACTTTTCTTTTTACCTCTTTGGTATTCTACACATCAATTTTAATGTTTTATTTTGACAGATAGAGAAACTTCCGCTAACTCTCTACCACGTGACTGTTTCACCAATCAAACGTAGTTGTGCAGTCTCGTCACGTTACCATACTCAATCTCAGCGGCGGGACGGGTTAGTTAGCAACACAAACATGTCAGAATCAACCGTCGGCAATGCAAACACAAACGAAGAGGAAAACCCGCACCCCTGGCCTCATATTGAAAGCATGTTTACCTTAGTAAAAGTGCGAGAGAGCAGCTACATTATGAGGTGTCTTCTGTGTCTGCCAAAGAAGATAGGCGCATGTTTGTCTTTTAGGTTACATATAACAGAGCTCTCAAGTCTTCACCGTCAGACACGCATTTCAGTCAGTTCACACCTTGTATTTCTTACGCTGAGAATTAAGGGAGAACTTTTTCTGCTATAGTTTTTTTTATGTGCTCAACTTTACTCAGCGCCGCAAGAGCCGACAAACAGATGACATCAGACGTGTCGTTTCTTGCAGCGCCGAACACACATATTTAAAGGGATAGTTCACTCAAAATGAAAATTCTGTCATCATTTACTCACTCTCATGTTGTTACAAACCTGTATACATTTCTTTGTTCTGATGAACATGAAGGAAGATATTTTGAGAAACAAAAACAGCTTTGCAACCAGAAGCTTTAGCTTACCTGAAACTAAGGAAAGTACTAGAGGCTTTCTGAAATTAATTAAAGGAGTAGAGATGTATTTCATTATTATTGCCCTTTCATCAAGGCATCAAATGTGCAACAATCACAACACAAAAGAAATGAAATGTGTGTGTGTATTTCCTTCTGTTGTTCTGTCACTGGAGACACACACACAGTTTGAGAATTTATGGGCTGCCTCGTTCTAGTTCTGCCTTAATTAAAATAAATTAATTTTAATTTATTTTATTGATTGGATGAGCCATAATTTGCCTAAAGATTATTTTGTATTTTTGTCGTGTTAAAAAATAAATCAGACGTTACTCAACAGTTACTCAGTACTTGAGTAGTACTTTTTTACTTTTATTCAAGTAATTATTTGGATGCCTACTTTTTACTTTTACTTAAACAAGTACAATTTTTGGCTACTCTACCCACCTCTGGTGGTGAGACACAGTTAGTCTGTTCTACAGGTAGTGTGTACGTTACGAGGTAATGATCTGTGATGTCATCACTTTGAGGTATGATATCTAGATCAGTGACGTCTATTTTGTGTGATATTATTAAATCTAGTGTATGATTAGTGTATGAGGCCTAACACATTGTTTGTGTCGTCAACATGAATGTTAAAATCTCCTGCAATTAACGCTTTATCAAAGTTAACCAATAGGTCTGAAAGAAAATCTGCGAATTCTCTAAGAAAATCGGTGTAGGGCCCTGGTGGTCTGTACACGGTCGCTAGAGCAAGAGACATCAGGGATTTTTTTGTGTGCATGTGCGATAGTGTAACATTAAGGACATGCATTTCAAAAGAATTAAATCTATACTGTGTTCTCTGGGTAACGGTGAGAAAACCACTGAAGATAGTGGCAACACCACCTCCACGACCAGTCTGACGAGGCTCATGCTTATAGGTATATTCTAATGGTGTAGACTCATTTAGACTGATGTAGTCATTTGGCTTAATCCAAGTTTTGGTAAGGCAGAGTGCGGTAAGGGTATTTTCTGAGATTATTTCATTTACAATAAGTGCTTTGGGTGCAAGTGATCTAATGTTCAGGAGCCCAAACTTTAGGAACTGTTTTTGTATGTTTCTTTGGCATTTTTCTGGTCTGATTGCAGTAAGATTATTTCGAGAATTTCTCACGTATTTATTTTTTGATCTCACTACTCAGGGAACATACACAGTTTCTATCAGATGAGCTATGTGTGCATTTGTGTCAGTGTGTTGAGGTGAAGGATGGCTATAGAATTTTGGATTTAAAGCGTAGTTTACCAGTCAGAGGGTGTGCAGCACACTGGAGATGTGGTCCGAGAGGATCTCCGCTCCAACTCTGCTGGGGTGCAGGCCATCAGCACGGAACAGCCTAGGACACTCCAAGAAAACATACCAGTTATCAATAAAGAGTAGATTCTGAGCCTGACAACATGACTGAAGCCATACATTTAAAGCAAAAAGTCTACTGAACCTTTCAATTCCTCGCTGGTATGTTGGAAGCGGTCCGAACACGATGATCCTCGCCGTGGGTGCTGTGGTGCGAACCGTTTCCACCAGGGCGTTGAAGTCCCTCTTCAGGATCTCCGACTGCCTCAGGCTGGTGTCGTTCGAGTCGGCATGAAGTACCACAGTTCCGGTGTTTCTGCTCATGACCCTAAGTACCTGTGCAGCGACATCAAGAACACGAGCACCAGGTAAGCAGTGAGTGCGAGCCTTACCTTTAGCCACAGTAGCACGGACATGGCGGACGATGGAGTCTCCGATGATCACAGTGTCGTGGTCCGACTCGCGAAGGGGGCGAAGCGGTTCTGAGTGGCTATCTCGAAGACCGGCGGCGGTGGAGGGGGAGAGGTCCTCGACCGGGGCACGGCACGCGTCCTCCGCTGCTGCACCCAGGATCCGCGGTGCCCTGGCACCAGAGTGAACAGCGCCTGGCTTCCTTGGTGCGTTGGGCCTGGACAGAGAAACACACGGAGTAGAGGTGGAGGGAGTAGCAATTACAGGCCGGGAGTTTACCTGAGACAGGTGAGCGACTGACCGGGGAGCTTCCAGCGCGGCTTTCCGCTCCCGCAGCTCGGCCTGCTTCACCTGTAGGTCACGGATCTACTTCTCCACGGCCTCCAGCTCCAGTTCCATCGAGTGCAGCTTGAAGGTGTCCTCACCTGCACTCAAAGGCAGAGACGTAACCGACATGATGTTATAGAGCAAGTACAACAGAGATAATTGGTGTGAAAAGGTGTACTAGCGGTAGCCGGGCTAACAGGCTAGTTATGCTAGCCGGCTAGAAGCGGATGCTGGGAAAACAAATAAATAGGATGTGGCGATATCAAAACGTATATCGAGCGATTATTCTAGGTTTAAGATGTATTGCCGATGTGTTCGCCCTTTGTAAAAAGTAGGGAGTCAGAGTGTAATGTGTACTAGCAGAACCGGGCTAACAGGCTAGTGATGCTAACCCACTAGCGCTGGGAAAATAAATAAATAAAGATATCAAAAGGTAAGGAGTTAAAGTATAAACTCAAGATAAATCTGAATTGAATAAGAATACTCAGCCAAGCAAACAAATGTCAGCCAAGCAGACAAATTCATCATTTATCACTATACATCCATAATATTTGTTTTCCTACTATGGAAGTCAATGGTTACAATCAGAGAGAAAATAGTTTTACGATCATACAGATTTAGAACAACATGAGGATGAGAAAATGACAGAATTTTAATTTTTGGGTGAACTATCCCTTTAATGTGTGTAATTTCTATGGAGACAGTGAAATGAGTTTAAAATGAAATTTAATCACACACACAAACACACACACACACACACACACACTATCCAATACACAATTACAATACTATCATATGGTCTAAATTGTCCTGATTTTTGTTTTTATTTTACAGGCCTTGACTACATCAGAAACCACTTGAACTGTCAGGCCGAGAATCATATCAGTGAGGGCTCCCAATCATCTGAATAAGAGGACTTCTTTTCCTCCTTGAAGAAGACCAGCCCTCTTGAAACAACCCAGCAGTTGGATGCCCAGGAGACACAGTAGAGGTACTGAAGTCCTTCCCAGCTGTGTACCAGCTATCACTCAAACTTAATACGGCACTCCCTGACTCAGCAGCCTGCGAAAGACTGTTTAGTGTTGCAGGGCTGATCTTCAGGCCAAGAAGAGCATACATTGGTTCGAAGAACTTTGAGAACCAGCTGCTTTTTGCTATTGATATCTCTTTACGTTAGCACGTTCGCCTCACACCTACAAGGTTGGGGGTTCAATTCCCACCTCCGCCTTGTGTGTGTGGAGTTTGCATGTTCTCCCCGTGCCTCGGGGGTTTCCTCCGGGTACTCCGGTTTCCTCCCACGGTCGAAAGACATGCATGGTTGGTTGATTGGCATCTCTGGAAAATTGTCCATAGTTTGTGATTGTATGAGTGAATGAGAGAGTGTGTGTACCTTGCAATGGGTTGGCACTCCGTCCAGGGTGTATCCTGCCTTGATGCCCAATGACGCCTGAGATAGGCACAGGCTCCCCGTGACCCGAGGTAGTTCGGATAAAGCGGTAGAAAATGAATGAATGAATGAATGGATCCACTCCAGACCATCTCGCAAGACCTTCTGCCCTTCATTACCACTATCATCAATAGATCAATAGCATCTGGTCAGGTACCAACTAGAGCAAGGGTTATTCCCATCCTAAAGAAACCTGCTCTGGATCCATCAGACATCAGTAACTACAGACCGGTATCACTTCTCTTGTTTCTTTCAAAAATCTTTGAACATATTGTCTATAATCAACTGTCTGTCTGTCTCTCACAGAACAACCTCCAAGACCCCAACCAGTCTGGCTTTAAAGCAGCTCATTCCACAGAGACAGTCTTTCCGTCCTTATCCTCCTTGACCTTTCCGTCCTGATCCTCCTTGTTCACCCTCAGGAGTCTTGGGATTTGCGGATCAGCTTGAGAATGGTTTGCTTCCTACCTGGAAGAATGCTCATATCAGGTAACATGGAGGGGAGTGACATCTGCTCCACATACAATAGGTGCTCCACTCCTCGCACTGCACCCACACCCTCTGATCGACCATCACTGCTCGACTGGTTCCACCATCTCTCAGGGTAAGAGGCAAGTATACTATAAGACTCTTTTCTGTTCTGGCACCAAGGTGGTGGAATGAACTTCCCCCAGGGGTCCAGACAGCTAAGTCAATGGCTATTTTCAAACAGCAGTTGAAGACCTACTTATTCAGGAAACACTTCAACTAGCACGTCGTTCCCTATCTTCTGCATTTATTTTAAAAAAATAAAAAAACGTAAACTTTTGCATTGTAACTTTGAACAATGTTTTAAACTCATGGTATCTTAAGTATGTAACCTAGTGAACCAGCATTAATGTATCCAATGAGAGAGATTTAAGCACTTATGTAGGTCGCTCTGGATAAGGGCATCTGCCAAATGCTGCAAATGTAAATGTAAAATGAGGAATGTCATTTGATTATGATTTTTTCAAACCAGTGAATACTATTGGTTATTATGTGATGTGCATACCAGCTGTATATAAAAATTCAAACACGATGTGCATCCCACATTTTTCCACATTGGGTTTCCAGAAAATACTATGTAATACATGGCCTAGAACAGAAAGAGGCACATTGTTACTAGTTTTAAGAGTATGAAAAGTAACACCGGTCTTTTTTTAAGGCAAAACAATTAACACAATTAGAAGGCTGTTTTTTAAGAAAATATGAAGTGCTACAGAAAGTGAATGGTGTTGAAAACCCCAAGATATTAGTACTATAAATATAAGATAAAATATAGGCTGAACACTGTCATGACTGTCTAAATTTGATGTGAATCTGCACATAAATTATCATTCTCAAGTGAAAAAGATTGGAATATCTACAATTCAGTCTAAATTACTAGCACAACACTATGGTAAGATAGTAATTTAGCATAGGTCTGCATGAAGAAGTGGAATCACAAAGCCATTCTCTAAATGCAAATGGACACACTTCTGCACACTGGAATCTAACTTGATGCACATCAGATTTGGTGACAGATCTGACACAAAACAAATTCCCAAATCTGTGGAGTCAATTGGATAGTCAAAAAACTTTGTATTGTATCTAAAGTATATATTCTTTGCAGACAATGTATTCCTCACCCTGAAACAACTACATTTTGAACCAAGATCTATCCCTCTCTGCTGTAGTGATTACAATCTCATCTATTGCCAGTTCCTTAAACTGGGAAACCATTCCTTTTAAGCCTTGTGTAACAGGCCTATCTGAGTGCTGCATTTTCAAAGTGCCCATTTTTAAAGTGTTGAATCAAATTCTGAAATACTGTGTATGACGTTGCAGTAGTGAACAAGGTTTTCTAACCAGTTCTTTTTTTAAGTAGTTTATTTTATCCATTTTTATCCATTGTATGACATAATACCCATTATAAAGGCCCTCAGGGAGGCATCACAGATTATTGCTGCATATTTAGCCTTCTTAAGACTCATATCCAGATCAGCAGCACAATATATTGCTGCCTACTGTACAGTATGTAGCCTTCTTAAGACTCATATCCAGGTCAGTCTGCATAACTTACAGTAACTGTGTTGCCAATTTCTATTAAACAAAGTAGCCCTCATCTGTTTTGTGATATGTGGCATATTTGCAATGTCAAATTTGGAACAAATTACACGGTATCTACACTGGACACGACAGCTTGAAGCTGTCTACACAAGATGTGACAAAGCAAATTTTTATCAAAATGCCAAAATTTTTGCCATAAACAGAAAAAGTAGATGTTTTAAATCTAAACTTTGTGTCAGTATGACATAAATAGAAAGACAAATCAGTTTACTGTCAGGGATTTGTGACGTTGTGTTTCACTGCATCATTTAGGCTTGCGCTGAGAAGAGGCTTCCATCTAGCCAGTCTGCCATAAACCCCAGCTCAGTGAAGGGCTCAAATGATGGTTGTCAATCTGTAACGTTATCCCATCTCCGCACAGGGTATCTGGAGATCACCTTTCTTACTAAGGCCTTTCTCCCTGTATACTTGGGCAATGTTATGTACAGTAGTCCATCTAAAGATGTCTGAATGGACAAGTGGAGCTGGTGTTCCCATAGTTGGAGTTTTGATTCTGGCTCCTGGATTGTTCTTTTCACATGTGGCACAGTTTTTAGTCAAATGTCATGCTTTTGTGAGTAACTTGGGATCCCACCATGCCTGATTGAATGTGTAGATCATTTTTTCATCACCTCTGTGGCCTAGTGAGTGAATCTGAGTAGCTATGTAAGGCAGAAGACATTCAGGAGCAACAGTTTGTGTGCCATATCACCAGATATCATTATGTAGTTTTGCTCCATTTTCTAAGCATGACCATATTTCTTCTCTTGGTGAATCACTCTGCATTTGTTTAATATCAGCTTGTTTAGCAGCAGAGTCTACAAGGGCATTCCCTTTGGCTTCAGCTGTTTTGTCTTTTGTGTGTGCTTTTACCTTCAGAACAATGACTTCTGTAAGAAATTACAGATTGTATGCACCTAGATTCCACTCCAAGATACAGCTCGGAAAGAGCTCATTCCTTAAAAGGCTTACGTATCATAAGGTAATACGTTTATGTAACAAGGTTAAAATTGTTTTATTTCACAAGATTTTCCTGTTAATACCCATTGGGTACAGTTCTACAATTGTTTAAAACAGTGTTTATAAAAATACATTAAAAAGGGTCTGTAAGGAGGTGATGGTTTCTCCCCCCCTCCTTTTACAACAAAGTGGTTCAGCCCAGGTAGCCATACCTGCTGTATTGCTCTTTTGGCGGTCTTTTCCGTCTTTCTCCTGAACGAAAGAGGTATGCTGTGTTCCATGCTACAGATCAGCTGTTAGCATAGGTTAAAAATAATGCACACACAGAAATACACAATGTTTAAAATGTTTTTATTTATTTTGTTAGATATTCACAGATGTAAGATCATATATATTTACCATATGTTTATTGGTATATTTGGGATTGTTATTTTTATTGGCAGTGTTACTGATGTGTGAGCTGAGGCTGCCGTGAAGGCCTGTCTATATAAAAATACATTCTCTATGCAGGTATGCACTGACGAACCATATTTTTGTGGTTGTAAGCTTATACTGTCGTATTTAATGCTCTGCCCTGTATAAGTTTAAGTGCACGGAGTTACTGCGATTTCTCCGTTTCTGTCTTTTTTTTTTTTGCTTCCTTTTCCGTCTTTCTCCTGAACGAAAGAGTGTTACTGATGTGTGAGCTGAGGCTGCCGTGAAGGCCTGTCTATATAAAAATACATTCTTTATGCAGACCCAATCCAGCGACCTCCTGTCTTTCTTCACTCATTCCAAACACAACGCAGACCACAGAAGCATACGGTTACACTGGTGACGTGACCCGTTCGATTGTTCAGCGGCTGCCGAACTCCCGGGATTGCTGCACGGAGATCAGAGGATGGATTTCACCACTTTTCTGCTTCATCAAGGGGGCGCGCGGACTGCTGCACAGAGATTCGACAACGTCGGACTTCACTGCTTTTCCACGTACTGTTGCAGAGAGTAGAAGACGTAGGACTCTGCTGTTTTACTGCGGAGACGCGTGGACTAAGCTTACGGTATTTTCGTGGCAATATTAAGACGTATAAACAAACTTTGATTTGATTTGGTAGCGTCTTACATGCTTTAAGTAATTGCTCGATTTATTAGAGATATAAAATCAGAAGTGTTGAATCGGTTATTCAGCTGTGGAAGCAATTTTTATTTTTTTTCTTTATTTTTTTTATGGAGTATGGTAATTAATGATGCACTCTAACAACCATAACAGTTATTTTGGTGGCTATCATTTGGGGAGAGGCAGAGGGGTTTTGCCATTTAGTGGTTCGTGTACTCCTGGGAAAACGAATAGCATTGATTCTGATGTTAACAGAGTACAGTTTTCTACTCCAGTGTCTCATGATATACCACCACTTGAAATGAGTTTATCAGAATCTGCTGTAGCACTATCTAGTGAACAGGTAAAACAACTGAGCTCTGATATCAGTCAGTCGATTAAAGCCAGCTTGTTTCCTAACAGTCAGCTACCTACCTCCACCTTGTGTCATGACTGTCAGAGATGCTCATTTGTGAATCAGTGTGGTACCACCATCATTGATGCTTCAAAGATGAATCTTGTACTGAAGAGTGGTAAAGAACCACCATACTTTCGTGGTGACGGCTCAGATAAGTGTTCAGTCTTTGAATGGGAGGATTTGATGAGAGCTTACCTTGAAAAAGGGAATTATTCTGATCAAGAGCGCATTGATGAAATCATAAACAAATTAATGGGCCGTGCAAGGGATGTTATTCAGATATGGTTGCGCAACAGCGCCTCAGTTTTTAGGGCTGGTGATGTAGATGTGGTGTTCCGTATCCTCAAGCAGCATTTCGGGGGTGTTATATCCACAGGTCTTCCCCTGGCTGACTTTTACGCTACCAAGCCATATCATAATGAAGGCCCTTTTGATTATTGGATCAGATTAAACAAAGTTGCTGATTTAGCTGAACAACATCTTAAAAGTGAGGGCAGAACATTGCAAAATCGGGACATGGAGCTTGCAGTTATGCTCATACGTAATTGTCCCGATAAAGGCCTCTCCATGATGTTTTTGAGCAAACCACAGCGTGAGTGGACAGCTGCAGAGGTACAGGATCGTTTGGATGAGTTTGTGAGAGACCACAAAGTATATGAGTGTCAGTTCTCACAACAAACAGCTAGTGCTGTCAGTACTGATGTGGGGGGTACACCACCTTGTAAAACTCAAGTTGTTAGAGCTCCAGGGAGTGCAGTTGAGCCTGATCATGCAACATGTGAAAGTAACACAATGGATAGGATACTAAGTGTGCTGGAGAAAGCTTTAACATGTAACACACAGTCCTCCAAAGCAGTCATGCATCGCAAACAGAATGTTAAGAGACCACAGGTGTGTAAAGTCTGTCAGAGTAGTGACCACAGCACGGTTGCTCACTGTAGATTGCACAAATTATGTTTCACATGCTACCTTCCTGGACATACACTTAACAGGTGTGAGATGGCTACATCACAGGTTAGGCCAAACAGCTCGACTGCTGCTGTCGATGGTCACAGTCAAAGGCCCCCTCAGGGAAACTGTTGAGCCTCCATCTGGAGGAGGGCGATGGTAGGCACATGAGTTCAACCTCCTTTGATACTGATGACATTGAGTCTGTATATGCTTTCTTTTGTGAAAACGTCCCGAAATCTAAAGTAAAGAAATCTAAAATCGAAGTAATCTTGAAAAACACCATGAGAACCACTCAAAGTGAGAGTTTGTTCTACACTAATATTTTAAGGAATGATGGATACTGGGTCGATGGTGACTACCATCAGTGTGGACTTAATACCCATGTTAAAACAAGCAGGCGTGATGACAGATAACATGCTGGCCCCTGCGGATATTGTTTTAGTGTGTTGTGGGGGTAAACAAACCATTCCTTTAGGACTATGCGTTTGAAACTTGAGGTTTATGGGTACAAGTTCTTAGTCCCAGTCCTGTTTGTTGGACAGATTGATCCCTTTGTTTTGGGCACAAATGTGCTTAAGCCACTTATACGACTGATCAAATGATGGATTTTGGCGTGTTATGAGTAAACCTGATGCACCGGGCCAGAGTGACAGTAGCCAGTTTCTTCGTCTTCTGTCTAACCTAGAGAGATGGCGAGGGGAGTCCATCCCAGATAAGGTTGGAACTTTGAAGTTGAAAAATGCTGTTGCACTTCAGCCTATGACTGAACATTTAGTGTGGGGTCAGTTGCCCACAGGTACCCTGTTATCAGCTGGCAGTACGGTACTTGTTGAGCCGGGTGCATCACCATGTGTGAACAAGCAGATAATGGTTGGGCGAATAGTTTCTCCACTGTGGGGAGATGGGTGGCTACCCATGAAGATTATCAACCCCACTACTGCAGAAATAACTCTTTGTAGAAACTCAAAAATTGCAGATGTTTTCCCTTGCGTGGCCTTAGAGGACTTTGATCAGTTGTCTGACACTTTGACTGTTCACCAGAATGTGGGAAAAGTGCACAGTAACAGTTCCTGTGGTAGCCTTACTGCCAGAAGCATGTGCAGTGACGTCTGTGATGTGAATGATAAGCTGGAAAGGCTAGGGCTTAGCTCCATTCCAATTGGTGGCTGCGAAGTTTCTTTGCAGTGTAAAGAGAAACTTGTTGATTTGATTGGGACCTATGAGTCTGTCTTCTCGAGACATCATCTGGATTGTGGTAAGGCACGGGATTTCTGCCATCGTATTAGACTAACAGACGACCGACCATTCCGGTTACCGTATCGCAGAATGTCGCCTGCTCATTATCTTAAATTGAAAGAGACGTTGGACGAGATGGAGGCAAAAGACATAATTCGTAAATCCTGTAGTGAATTTGCCTCTCCCTTGGTTCTCGTGTGGAAAAAGAACGGCGATCTACGTATCTGCACAGACCTCAGATGGCTTAATGCCAGAACTGTTAAAGACGCCCATCCGCTTCCACACCAGAGCGATGTCCTGCGTTGGGGGGAAATATGTTCTTTAGCACCATGGACTTGACGGCTGGCTATTACAACATACCCCTCCATGAGCTTGACAGGAAGTATACTGCATTTTCGTCACCTTTAGGATTGCACGAATACAATCGTCTCAGACAAGGGCTGTGTAATAGCCCAGCCACATTTATGCGCATGATGCTTACCATATTTGGTGACCAGAACTTTTTGTCTATTGTGTTACCTTGATGACTTGTTGGTGTTTGCCAAGTCTGAGGAGGTCAGCTTAGCCCGATTGGAAATGGTATTTCAATGCCTGAAAGAGCATAACTTGAAACTTTCCCCTTCGAAATGTCAGTTTTTGAGGCACTCAGTTAAGTTTCTGGGTCATATAATTTCCCAGCACGGAATTTCGAGGGATCCAGATAAAGTGGAAGCCATAGTCAAGGTGGAAGAGACTGATTTGATGGAGTTGGATGGTGTCACACCATCGCCTTCCAAACTGCGTTCCTTCTTAGGGATGGTAATCTATTACCAGCACTTTATTGAAAACTGTTCTGTACTGGCCAAACCCTTGTTTGCTCTGATTGGTGGTCGGAAAAGGCCTCGTAATTCCAAAACCAGAAAAAGGCCATTGCTGTTCCGCAAACTTGGCCCAGATGATTGGACCCAGGAGTGTAAACAGGCGTTTCTGAATCTTAAAGCAGCACTTGTTGAGGAAGTACTTTTGGCCCACCCTGACTTTAGTAAGCCGTTCATTTTATCTGTCGATGCGTCTACAGCTGGACTTGGTGCAGTATTGTCGCAAATTCATCACAACAGTGACAAAGCACAACCAATAGCTTTTGCCAGCAAATCTCTAAATCATGCTCAGGCAAAATATCCTGCGCATCGTCTTGAATTCTTTGCAATGAAATGGGCAATTTGTAATAAATTCAGCCATTGGTTGCATGGTCACAGGTTCACTGTGTGGACCGACAACAATCCCTTGAAGTACATACTGACCAAGCCCTGGTTGGATGCCTGCGAGCAGCGCTGGGTGGCGCAGTTGGCACCATTTGACTTTGACATCCAGTATATTCCAGGCACTAAAAACATGGTGGCTAACGCCCTCAGCAGAGAGCCTTTTGTGCAGTCTAAAATTTTGCACAGATTGACTAGGGCTCCTTATTCTACCCTTCTTAAACAGGCGGCCAATTTCAAAATAAATGATGTTCAGAATATGTTTCGGCTCTCTGCAGAGCTTCCTGAGATGAGGGGTGTGCATGCTCAGATTGAGTCTGGAGACACTACCAGTAAAGCTGTGCATGCTGCAGGAAGTGTACATGTGCGCAGTGATGAGGTTTCCGCTGTCATTCAAACACACAAGCATTGGGTAGATGCAGGTACTATAAGAGCTATTTCGCATGTGCAGTACTTAGAATCTCTTGTTGCAGTGGGGCAGAACCCGGTGCCCGTTTTCAATCAAGATGAACTTCTTACCAAGCAAGTCAATGATGCTGTTGTTGGTCGTGTAAAGTTTTTTATTGACCGTGGGCGTCGTCCCTATAGACGCGAAAAAGTTCATGAATCACGGGGGGCATTAAGGATATTGAGACAGAGGGGTAAACTGACCACACGCTTGGGGATAGTGTATCGTGTGTCCAAGCACCCGGTGACAAAACAGAAAACTTACCAATATGTTGTACCTTAATCGCTCCGAATGGCAGTGTTGAAAGGCATTCACAATGATGCGGGCCATCAGGGTCAGCAGCGCTCATTGGGATTGGCCAGACAGAGGTTTTATTGGGATACCATGGAGAAAGATGTGAAGGATTACGTCCACAACTGTAAGAGATGCATTGTGAGTAAAGCTCCTGAGCCAGAGGCTAGGGCCCCATTAGTTTCCATTACCACTTCGTCACCACTCGAATTAATCTGTATAGACTTTTGGTCCGCTGAAGACCACAACAATAAGTCTGTCGACGTTTTAGTAATCACTGACCATTTCACGAAGTTGCCGTGTGCATATCCTTGTTCTAATCAATCTGCGAGGACAGTGGCACGGGTTCTTTGGAATAATTTCTTTTGCGTATATGGTTTTCCTGTTAGCATTCACTCTGACCAGTGTGCCACTTTTGAGAGTTTGTTGATTGTGGAGCTGTGTCAGTTGGCTGGTATTGACAAGACGCACACCACACCGTACCACCCGATGGGCAATGGCCAGGTGGAGAGAATGAACCGCACTCTTGGTAACATGATCCGTGCACTGCCACCCAGATCGAAAGTCAGATGGCCGCAAATGTTAAACACCTTGACTTTTGCATATAATTGTACAGTTCATGAGACAACAGGGTTTTCGCCCTTCTTTCTCATGTACGGCCGTACTCCGAGACTACCTGTTGACCTTATGTTTGGACCTGCGCTTTTGAATGGAGAAACAGTTGACATTGACAAGTATGTGCAGTCACTCAAGCGAGACCTCTGCGAAGCTATGAAACTTGCACAGTCACATTCAGAAAAACAACAACGTAGACAAGCAGGACTGTATTACCGAAGGTGTAAGGGACAACCAGTTGACATTGGTCAAAGAGTTTTGTTGGCCAACAAAGGCGAAAGAGGTAAAAAGAAACTGGCAGATTGTTGGGAGAGTGCAGTTTATGTAGTGGTCGACAAAAATCCCTTGCTGAACACGTACAAACTCAGAAGCCCTTCTGGTGTTGTTAAAACCGTTCATAGGAACCTGATTATGCCGGTTGACTTTCTGCCATTGCTTGATGCAGACGCTGTTGAGGAACAGTTATCAGTTTTGAGTGGTGATGGACCTGAGGACTCTAGTTTTGAGCAGCTTGCCGAAGAAAGAACTACTCAGTGGGTTGCCAACCTCTCTAGCAGCTCTGTGGCAAACAGGGATGAATTGGGTGAGCAGAATGTGATGTGTGCGGACACTGCTCAGGCAAGTGATGGTGTAGAAGTTAGAGGGGAGTTGGGCACATCTGCTACCAGTGAGTGTGATGTTACTTTTGCTGATGTTGACTTCCATGTGGACTGTGATGAAGGTGTTTGTGACTCTTCGGAATACAGGGATGGGAATCAGGATGATTCTGTAATGGGTGTCACTCTCAGTGAGGAGTGTGACACTGGGGTTAAGGCAGTTGATGAACGCCCGGTTGGTGAACCTTTTCCTACTGTACAACCATCTACCTCTGGAAAGACGGAGTTGTCAGTGAAATGTCCTGATAAGAGTGAGGGTTATCGTACTAGATATGGAAGACGTGTAAAGCCGTTAAATAGGCTCATTCAGACTATGTCTAGTCAATTTGTCAAGAATCTTTTTGGGTAGAACAAAATGATACCATGGGTTATTGGTAAATGGTTTCTCATTTTTGTATGACCTTATTGTTTGATGTTTTTGTTTTTGTTGTTCTGTGGTTATTGTATCTATTGATGCATTTTCTGTTTTATATTTTCTTAAAGAGGAATAAGATGTACTGGAGTATAGTCTGTTAAGACTGGTGAAGCCGTTAAATAGGCTCATGCAGACTATGTATTTCCTATTCACTCTGAATCTCATTGGAGAAAACGAAATGACTTAATACAGAGGTCATGTATAACGTTTTTTTTTTTCTTTTTCACTCTTTCTTTTTCTGTTTTTTTTTCAGGGATTTCTCACTTTGAATTTCCTTTCATGGAAATAATTCACATTTGTGTGTAGTCTATTAAGATAGACAATTATGCAGTCTTGGTTGTGATCCATTGATAAGATGTGTATATGGCATGTCTTCCTACGGTTGGGTACAGGAGTAGCTGACCTTTGCCTTTCCTAGCCCTTCAGTGGACAGCAATATTGTTGGTGGACTTTCTTCAGTCTGTATGTTTGGGATTACACCTGACTGCTGAGTATTCTGAGTATTTATTTTATTTTGTTTCTTATTGATGGTGGATTGCTCTTTTGTGTGCTGTTCATGATGTTACGCAAAATCTAGTGAAATCAGTGGGGGTGAGTGTAACAAGGTTAAAATTGTTTTATTTCACAAGATTTTAATATTAATACGCATTGTGTACAGTTCTACAATTGTTTAAAACAGTGTTTATAAAAATACATTAAAAAGGGTCTGTAAGGAGGTGATGGTTTCCCCCCCCCTCCTTTTACAACAAAGTGGTTCAGCCCAGGTAGCCATACCTGCTGTATTGCTCTTTTGGCGGTCTTTTCCGTCTTTCTCCTGAACGAAAGAGGTATGCTGTGTTCCATGCTACAGATCAGCTGTTAAAAATAATGCACACACAGAAATACACAATGTTTAAAATGTTTTTATTTATTTTGTTAGATATTAACAGATGTAAGATCATATATATTTATCATATGTTTATTGGTATATTTGGGATTATTTTTATTGGCAGTGTTACTGATGTGTGAGCTGAGGCTGCCGTGAAGGCCTGTCTATATAAAAATACATTCTCTATGCAGGTATGCACTGACGAACCATATTTTTGTGGTTGTAAGCTTATACTGTCGTATTTAATGCTCTGCCCTGTATAAGTTTAAGTGCACGGAGTTACTGCGATTTCTCCGTTTCTGTCTTTTTTTTTGCTTCCTTTTCCGTCTTTCTCCTGAACGAAAGTGTGTTACTGATGTGTGAGCTGAGGCTGCCGTGAAGGCCTGTCTATATAAAAATACATTCTCTATGCAGACCCAATCCAGCGACCTCCTGTCCTTCTTCACTCATTCCAAACACAACGCAGACCACAGAAGCATACGGTTACATTTAGAACTCTTCATCAGGGCATCAGGACATCAAGGACTAGGAATAAACTCCTTGTTCTTCATTAGGATCACCCTCATCATTTTATTTTCTTACATTTTTATTTCTACATTGGCGAGAAACCCAGCGAGGGATTGCCAAAAAAAAAAAAAAAAAAAAAAGGGGGAAAGGGTAAGAAAAGTGGATTTTTCTTCTTTTACGCTGTTTTTGATTCAGGAACCCCCTCATTAAAAAAAAATCTAGCAAAGAAATGTTTTATGGTAGAATAGAACAGAGTATAGTTTATTGATCATAAGCAGGAGGAGTTGTTAAGCCTATTCTGTACATTTCTGTTTAAGATTCTAACGGAACTGAATTAACCCAAAGCAGTGTGGTAACAGTTGTATTTGAATCATTGTTTCTAAAGTAACTGAAGCAAAGTGCTTAAGCTGAGAGGTTTCTAAAGTAACTGAAACAGCACGACGCAGTGTGGCAGCCGGATTATAGCTAAAAGTGTTTCTAATGTGATTGTGTAGAGGGCCTGAAGCACTGTGGCTCTGTATAGTTTAAAGCAATAACCCAAGGTAGTGTGGTGGTGTCCGACGTACCGTGACATTGTTGTAATCTTCAGTTTTAAGTCCAAAGTTCTTTGGCTAAGTAGACCGTTAGGTTTTAATGCAAAGAAACCTGATGTACTATGGTTTTGTCCGACGTATTGTGACAGTGTTAAACTTACGTTTTAAGTCCAAAAGTGCTGTGGCTAAGAAGACTGTTTTAAAATATAACAAAAAACCCTGACTTACTGTGTTTTTTTCCTGACTTACAGTGTTTTTTACACTTTTTGTTTGTGAGTGTTTGAGAGTGTCATTGTTTGTGAGTTGAGAGTGTTATTGTTTGTGAGTGTTACTGTAGTTGAACTCGAGGCCCGACGGAGTGTGGCTGTCTCTGAAGTGAGACTTTGAGTTCAAAAGCCAGACGTATTGTGGCTGTTTTGTTTATTTGCTTCCGAAGTACTGGAGCTGTGAATAAATAGACTAACGGTTAACTAAATGGCCTGTAGTCACAGAAACTGTGTATAAGATTTAAGAAAAGTAGCTGATTGTTAAGTACATCGGTCAAGAGCTCAAGAATCTGTGTAACACCTTGCCTTTTATTTTTCACCAAGCCACTCAGCAAATTTGGCAAAGTCAGAAAAACAAAATTATTTTGGTCAGAATGTGCACTATCACAAATTTAAAATTAATGATGAAGTCATGGTAAAGAATTGCTAACATGAGAGCCCATGGTCTGCTCACCGGGCAGACCAGGCAGACCAGGCAGAGATTCACATCACTAGCTCTGCCACAAAACTAAAAACGGACAACCTGGTAAGAGATGGTTCCACATAGATCATAAATATCATAAAAAGCTGATGGCAGTCATAAGGGCCATGTAAATAGGCATGTGTCTTTTGTATGTGTTTGTAATGTTTTTGTGTTGTGTTTATAAAAAGGGGGGGGGGGGTAAATTCATTATGTTTTCAAGTGTTTTTCAGATCAAGATGTGGGGATGGACTAGAATGGTAGCTCTCATGACAGCATTAAAGATACAAGAGTGTCCAATGCTGTCCCAAAGTGCTTATCTACAATGGCTCCATGTTCCAGTCTTGGTGAACCTTACAGCATGGTATCCAGATACAGTTGAATAGTGCTGCTGAGAGAGTGTGAAAGGAAGGTCTTCTTGGCAACAGCATTCCTGAGGTATCACTGTGCTGTTGCAACCAGTTCATCCACCTCTGTAGAGAACATCTTTAAGTAAATAATCCCAAGGAACAAGTGTTTGAAAGGATTCTAAGCATGGACAATTTGGGAATATTACAGAAGAATGTATTAAAGTAAAGAAAGGACCTACCAAGGTCTATCACTCAGGCGAGGAATGGTGAGGATTGTACACAGAATGCTCTTACAAAACTACATTGATTTTATTTGCAAGTGTGATGCCTTGGAAAAATAAGCACCCCACACTAACCACGAGGCTTGTGATATCAACCTAGTGCATGTCCAGAATAATTTTACATAAGTAATAGTTTCAAACAGGAGAAACACAAATCTCAATTTCTTTTTTATCTTTGTGAATGATAACCAAATTATAACACTTTATCTGATTAATGATACTTTACCTTGTATAATACCAGAGACAGCTTGGTTCATAAGAAAACATTACTTCCCATATGTAAATTTCACCCTACAATGTCATTGAATCCAGAGGAACAACTAGGCTTTGAGGAAGATATCCCAGAATTTGATTTTGGGTTAACAAATGCATGATGGTGACTGTTATTGCCTATTCTAATCTGATTTGAGATGTAACTTTCAAAACTGCTGTTTGTGTATGCATCTCTCTCATTCTTTGTAAATGAATTATGTTATGCTGTATGTGTTCCATATTGATATGGCAGATTGTAGGTAATTCAATGATCAATGTGGGATGTTCCCAATGGCTGTGTTTGTTTCTTAATGTCTCTGCCCAAAACCCAAGCAATATTTTGCATACAACCAAATTTTAAGAAGAAAACCTGCCACTGGGCACCTGCCCAAGACGGAAGATGTGATCTGTAAAAAGGAAGTGATGTGGTGCTTCAGGGCCAAAAGCATCAAAGGAGGGACTGTAATAAAATTACAGATCATATGCACCCAGATTCCACTCCAAGATACACATAGGAAAGAGCTTATTCCTAAAAAGACTTACGTATCATAAGGTAATACATTTAGAACTCTAAATAAATAAACTTGAATAAATCATTACTATGTGAGTGGCAGCAGGACATCAAGGACCGCCACTAACAAAGGGTCTACGTGACCGGGATTACCATTTAAACTGACCATTTGGTTGATGACAATTGTAACAATACCAAGTCAAGGTGTACATAACCATGATTAACATTTAAAGACATTCAGCTAGACAACAAAGTGTATCCTAGCCATTTGGGAGACACTTGGTTCTTTCGCTCAATACACATTCAAAGCGGAACCTCATTTAAATTAGAGGGAAAACAGTATAAAAACTCTGATGAACCCAAAGTACTTCATATATTTTGTCACTGCTATGCTGAAATAAACTTCTTGTTCTTCATTAAGATCTTCAACCTTTAATTTTCTTATATTTTATTTCTTACACTTCCCTTGGTAAGCAAAGTTCTTTAACAAGCTGTCCATTATTAATAGGTGTTCCAGCTGCCTTCATGAATCCTCTCTTTCAACTGTCCTTTTCCTCTCATGTTGCTAATGTGACTCGCTCATGTCAGTTCCTTCTCTACAACATAAGAAGGATTCGGCCATTTTTGTCCACACAGGCTTCTCAGGTACTTCTTCAATCTCTTGTCATTTCAAGACTGGACTACTGCAACATACTGCTGGCAGGTCTAACTATGAACGCAATTCGTTCTCTGCAAATGATCCAAAATGCAGCTGCATGGCTTGTTTTCAACCTGCCTAAGTTCTCGCATACCACCCCGCTGCTGCGATCCCTCCACTGGCTTCTGGTAGCTGCACGCATCAGATTTAAAACACTGATGCTTGCCTACAAAGCCAAAAACGGACCAGCTCCCTCTTATGTCAAAATCATTAACACTCCTCACACTGCACCCCACACCCTCAGATCTACTAGCACTGCTCGACTGGTTCCACCATCTCTCAGGGTAAGAGGTAAGTATACAACAAGACTCTTTTCTGTTCTGGCACCAAGGTGGTGGAATGAACTTCCCCTAGGGGTCCAGACAGCTAAGTCAATGGCTATTTTCAAACGGCAGTTGAAGACCTACTTATTCAGGAAACACTGAATGGTCACCAAGGAAACCATAGAACCTGCCAGTATCAGAAGGCAGACGACAAAGGGACACAAGTGGACTTGGTGAGCGGAAAGAAAATAGAAAGCTGGGTGAGTGGAACTCAACACATAAAGCCTGAACATGAGAAAAGAAAACCATGAACGAAAACAAAGAGCAAAGGAAGACATAGAACACAGTACTGACCCAGACTAAATCAAACATACCTGAAGTGTTGACTCTGAATACAAGTTATGTGACCACACTGCAGAGAAGCAAGAAATTCCCTGATAATATACTGGTAAACCCCCTTATAATCACAATGTGCATGTCTCTCTCACAATAACAGAATGAACCTAAAGACTCAGGAGCTATGGTTAGGGAGATAGCACAGGTCAGTGTGAAATAAATCCCACTATCCTTGCAAGTTAATTGCAGATGGTAACAGAAGGTAGAGGACAGCTTGCCCATACACAAATAGAGCCTTACATACCATTGTCATCTCACACACTAGTACTTACAACAGAGACAGAAGAAAATGAGGCACTACTTGAAAAGACAGGTGAAAATACAGGTTAGAACTAATGTTAAGTTGTCCTATCAGAGGCAATACCCAGTATCAACACAGGCTAGAGAAGGGATGAGGCTTGCAATTTGGGAACTCCTAAAATTCAATTACATTTATTTGTATAGCGCTTATAACAATTCACAAAGTCTCAAAGCAGCTCTATAAAAGTATAGAAACAGGAAAAAAATACAAATAAAAAACACAAATAAACAAATGAATACATTTAAAGTTTAAAATTAAGTTACTATAAATCTCTAACATCTATCCCTATGTCTAATGAGCAAGCCAGAGATGATGGGGGCAAGGAAAAACTCCCTGAAACGATAGGAGGAAGAAACATTGAGAGGCCCCATCCACAGCAAACCCATGAGTCACTGGCTGACCATGCAGATTAATCATTGGCAGGGTGACAACCAGGCAACAAGACTCTGACAAGGGGTAGAATGTCACGATTGATGAAGTAGGTAGGTAAGAAAAGATGATCAGTTTAGGAACTTAGAGCACTGGGAGCTCAGGAGTGGCATGTATTGCTCAAAAGAGATAGGGAAAGAGGGTGGACCAATGAACCTTCCAGATCTGCTCCTTTACCTAAGAAAAACTATTCATAAAAATCTGGACTAAACAAATGTGTTTTCAGCCTGGACATAAACACCAAGACTGTGTGAGTCCCAAAAACTAATTGAACACATCACCTCTGTCTTATCCACATTGGCTTGGCTTGCTTCAAATTTCACATTAAATACTACTACTAAACAACAAAGCACTTAATGGTCTCATGCCACAGTACCTAATACAAATGAAATAGCTCCTGATTAAGGCAGTTACTATATTTTTATACTTAATATATTTTAAAGTGTTAGAACAAAATCAAGAGTGTGACCACCATTATGAGTGCGTTCATAATAATAGTGGTTATACCCCTACTTAATCTAAGATGGAAACAACTTCTGTTCTCAGAGTACCTTCTAACTTATTAAAAGGAATATTAAAGTCTCCAACAATTACTGCTTTGTCAAAAAAATAACTAAATAAAACTAGGTTTGAAATGAAATCTGAAAATTCACAGAGGAATTCAGAATAGACTTATTTGTTGTGGCTACACAGTTTATGTTATTATGAAGAACTTGAGTTAAACATATGTCTAGATTCTTGCTTGATGCCTAGCTTACCATAATGAATATCTGTGACACCTCCTCCCCTGCCTGTTAACTGTGGCTGATGTGTATCTCTATAAACGGGCAGACAAACATCGTTTAATTCGACAAACCCATATACTTTGACCCATGTTTTTGTTAAACACAGAACACTAAACTTCTAATCAGTGACCATTTCATTTTCATTTGTGTTCAGCCTTCTTTAGTATACTGTTACATCCAAATAAAAGACATTTGTTTGCATTTACTTATAAAAGACAGCATTATACTTTTATATGTCTCTCACAAGCAGAAAACCTAGCTTCAGTAGACATCACAGGCACATTGCTTCAATTTGCTGATGATCTATTAATTTGCAGTCCAACTAGGGAGCAGTGTAGAGAAGACTTACTAATAATCCCCATTATGCTAAAATCACAATGGAAAACTCAATCACACTCCAGCCCATGTAGAAGCAGAACACATAGCCCCGACACCCCAAATGTTAAACAGATGTTTTCCTTTTAGGCATGGTAGTCTACAGTAGACAGTGGATCTCTGATTTCAAAAACATCTTTTTAAAGACATTAATACAAGCATAAGACCACAATAAACCTTTTTATTTATATGTCTTTGGCAACATTGGCTAAAATCTGTGCAGAGACTAAATTAAACTGGTTTCAAGCACAATCGTTTGTTTTAATGAACATGCACATGTACATTTACAACATTTGGCAGACACCCTTAACCAGAGCGACATACGCACATAAGCATCTATCATTGAATGCATGAACTCTGGTTCACTAGGCCACAGACTTAAGATACCATCAGCCTATTTATATATATATATATATATATATATATATATAATTCAAGAAAATGCTAACTATGTAAAACATCTAACCCCAATGTACAGAATTCTGTTCCAAAAGAAAATTCTTAGGTGAAAGGCACCAGAAAGGCAAGGACTATTGCAACCAACTGGATTGTATTATCTCAAGCATTGTACATGAGCACAAAATCTGGACGAAACCTTCAGCACCCCGAAACACCCCAAGAACCACCCAATGGCTCGTCAACAACTCAATCAGCAGAGGTCAGGGTATGTGGTATTAACCTCTTCTCTCCCTGCTGAAAAATCCAGCATAAACCAGCATGAATTCCATGCTGGTCCAGGCTGGTTTTTACTGGTTCATGCTGGTATAATGCTGGTCAGTGCTGATATAGTGCTGGTATAGCTGGGTGGCCAGCATAGACATGGTGTTATCAAGCAAAACGGGGCTGGTGTAGCTGGTTAACCAGTATGATCTTGCTGGAATGAGCTTTATGGGAACAACCTTTATTTTTGCTTGTGTATGTTTCTATGTAAGACATTAATATAAGATTAAAACACAATATATTGGAATATATTTAATTATAATTGTGTTATTTCTTTTGCTCCCTCTTTTGAATAAAGAACTGAAATAACAAAGCTCAAAAAGCTTTAAATAACAAAGAATAAAAACATATAAAAATCGATCGTTAGGGATTAAAGTGTCTCCACAAATTAAATATAGTAATACCAACAAATGTTGACTTCCCGAGCTCCATGAGGGAAGCAGCATACAGTATAAATCACACAGAATGATGGTTTTTGAAAGACACACTCTTTGAAAGCTTCCGCTTCTACACGACGAATCTGCTGATCACTGGGAATCAGAATGTTTGCATACGTGAGGTACCTGGATGACGGCTGCACGGCAGTTGTTTCAACTAGCGAAATTAAGGACTTTAACTACAACATGTTTGACCAAACTCAGGTTTATTGGGTAGCTACAATGGAAGCAAGACTTCTTCAGGGCACAAATACTAATGCTTAAAGGTATGTAACTTAAGCAGTAGCTGTTTTATCGTAACTCGTTCACTGCAGAATATAAACAAATGAGTGATATATAGTTTTGTTTCTTATTTTGTTTCTATAATTTTTCAGAGAATAAAGAAGACATAGTAGACATTGTCTACAGGCAAACGACTTGGGGTAGCACCTCTTAAAAAAACATGGTCATCGCCACCACATACTACTTGTTCCTCGCTAAAAGAGAGAGCGGAAGCTAAGACCAAAAATGTGTGTTGTAAAGGTTATATTGTGTAACGTTATTTGTGCACGTGTGTATATTACAGTGTGATGGCAAATGTCATCGTCCAATAAATATTTTAAACACTTTATATATATATATATATATATATATATATATATATATATATATATATATATATATATATATATAAAGAAAGCCATGTAAATGATAGGAATATCCAGAATGTTTTTCTTTATTAAAAATTGAATTGCAATTCTCTAGAAAATTGTCTTGGTCTTTATTTAACTATGAATATGCACTAAGAAATGTGATATGTAACAAATGGGTTTTGTTGTGGTCTTACTGGGATTATACTAGCATCCAAAAGACAACATATGTCGACCAGCACACCAGCATCCCAGGCTAGTCGGCCAGCACACCAGCATCCCAGGCTGGTCGGCCAGCACACCAGCATCCCAGGCTGGTCGGCCAGCCCACCAGCATCCCAGGCTGGTCGGCCAGCACACCAGCATCCCAGGCTGGTCGGCCAGCACACCAGCATCCCAGGCTGGTCGGCCAGCACACCAGCAACCAGCACCTAATGCTGGACCAGCATACCACCATCCCAGGCTGGTCGGCCAGCACACCAGCATCCCAGGGCTGACCTCCACCAAGCCTTTCTACTTGATGTAAAGAAGACTTCATATCAAACATTCAACAACTGCACTATATTAAGGTGTCAAGGTAAATACAATGTCAAGCACAATGCTGGCAAGGTGAGAATTTTTTCTCATCAACTGGCAAAGTATGAGAGGATATTTTTGCTCACCCTTTGGACTCAGTTGCTTGTCATTAAATTAAGATAATAATTGCTATAAGATGTACTATAATAAGTGACTGTAATGAATAACTATAATAAACACTGTTTCCTTGAGGTAAGCAATCTAACTCTGCCTGTCAATAGGTGAAGTTTGTGACTTGTCACAAAAGGGGAATACATAGAAAACAAAAATTATTAAAAATTTTAAAAGTAGAAACAAACATTAATATAAACTTAAGAAGTAGAAAATAGCCTCTTAGGCTGATTGCAAAAAGTGAGTGATTTTGAGAAAGCACAGGCAGCTACTCCAGATGGATTTGCAAAAAAAAAAAAAAAAAAAAAAAAAACTGCCAAAAGGAATAGAGAGGACACACATGAAACAAAAATCAGATTTATATCACATTTATTATAGTAAGATGCATGTAAGAAACTATCCCTCCTTTACAGTTGAGGCCTCAGAGTGCACCATTGTAGGGTAGGATATAGTTTCAAGTCAAGTCAAGTCAAGAAATCAAGAAGCTTTTATTGTCATTTCAACCATATAAAGCTGACGCAGTACATGGTGAAATGAGACACTGTTTTTTGTGAAAAATGGTGCTACATAGAACAAAGACAGAGCTACATACAACACAGAGTAAAGGACTTAAGTAAGTTAGTGCTAGCCACATAAAGTGTATCTGTGCAACCGGGTGCAAGCAGTACAAGACGAAAGACAAAAAGACAGTGCAAGACAAAAGACAGTGCAAACAAACAATACAGAACATTACACAAAAAACAACACACAAAAGCAGAACGCTTCCTCTCCTCACTTTTGCCTTAGATCATAGTTTCTCCACTTTGCAATGCTATGGGCATTGCAAAGTGGAGAAACTATGATCTAAGGCAAAAGTGAGGAGAGGAAGCATGCCCCTTTTAATTGATAACCAGAAGCTTGCAAAGGCAAGAATAGAAAACTTGCCAGGCAAAGAATATGTCCGGACTCTGCCCGGACTTTGGCCATGTGCCTTTTGTTTATGTTCCTTGTTCACGTGTCTGCCCCACCCTTGTCTTTTCCTCCCCGCCTCTGCACACCTGTCCCTTATGTCTGAATAATTATTTGTACTATTTAGTTGAGCCGCGTTGCCTTGTGCAGCGCAAAATCCTCTGTTGTCTATGTCCTGTTTCGTGTTTTTAAGTTAATAAATCCTGTTTTTTGTTAAGCTGTCCTGCATCTGGGTCCATTTTTACCCCCCACACTCGTGACAGAAGGATTCCGCCAGACCAGGACCCAGCAGGACAGCTGCAGCCTGGACCGGCCGATATTGGGAGCAATTTCTTTTTTTTTTCTTATTGGATTTTTTTTTCCTGGACTTCGCGGTTTTGGTGACATCGGTCCGCATTTTTCCGGTGAGGGACGGCGCTCCGCTTCCGGTTTCTCCGCGGGGGGCGCCGCCTCACGTCCTGGTTGCGGGCCATGTCACCAGCCCGAGTTTTGTTTTGTTTTTTCAGTGTCCTGTGACATCGCCCCGCACGTGTCCGGTGGGGGGCGTCGCTTCACATTTGTGTGCCGTGTGCCTTGCTCCCCCCTCCCGGACCCGTCGGGACTGTCAGGACGGATTGGCGCGTCGGGAGCCGCGCCTCGAGGGGGGGTACTGTCAGGACTCTGCCCCACATGTCTGCCCTGCCCTTGTCTTTTCCTCCCAGCCTCTGCACACCTGTCCCTTATGTCTGAATAATTATTTGTACTATTTAGTTGAGCCACGTTGCCTTGTGCAGTGCGGAATCCTCTGTTGTCTACGTCTGCTGTTGTCTTTGTCCTGTTTCGTGTTTTTAAGTTAATAAATCCTGTTTTTTTTTGTTAAGCTGTCCTGCATTTGGGTCCGTTTTTATCCCGCGTTCGTGACAGAATATGCATGCAATGAGTGCTATGTTTGCTGAAATGTGATGGAACAAAGGCTAGACAAGGGCACTGTAGTGGAAATTTTAAATATCATGATTGTTTATATATAATGTTATGTGCTTTAACAGTATTCTGTGTGAGAGACTAGGGAGAAAGAACAGGAAGTCCTTATTCCAACTGTTATGCAAACTTTAGGATAGTATGTGTGCATGTGTCCGATAAGAACTGAAAATGAAATGTGCCCTTGCTGAGGTGATAACTCAAAGGGGATACATTAACCAGGGAGGGTACATGAAGACACACACACACACACACACATAACTGGGGTATAAAACAGAGAGCTGAACACTAGATATTGCCTCTTTACTGTTTAGACGTTGCACTGTATGGAAGATGCCTTTCACAGCAGCAAAATAAAATTATTTCTTTACTTCTTTGCTTTTACCACCACCTCTGAGACTGAGAGTATTTTATACATCTACATCAAAACTGCCATCACAGGACTTGCTGTAAAAAGAACAGGCAAAGGTTGAAACGAGGAACATGCATAAAATGACTATTAGCTCTCTTGCTTGATGCCAATAAACAAATCCTCATCTGAATCCAGTATTTGTGAGTTTGGCTGTTTATTCTTTTTAAGTTTTGATTGAGAATGTATTGCTCAATTTGTATTCAGATTATGTGAGCTACCCTGGGCCAATGTAGGGTAATGAAGAAGTGTTACTGCAATGGTACTACACAATGACACCAAAGTGTTCACTGGAGCACTTTAAGTGTGCAGCTGACTCAGTTATTCAACTGTTACTGCTATTATCAGGGTAAGCCCAGCTCATGGCCCAACAGCTTCCTGTCTGCAACATGCTGGAGTACCCAGACATCAAGTGGGTGATTTTGCAGTGGTCTACCGTTATGATGGTGAAAACAGGCACTTCCAGGTTCAGTGCCATGTGATGCTGGGGGCACTGATTTGGATACCTGACACACCAAAGGTGCTAAAGCTGCTAAAGCTGTGAGTGTCCAGTTGGGTACATACCATGCTTTGGTGGATTCAGGCTGTAGTCAGAACTGAATTCATGGAAGCTTGGTTTCATGTTAAAGGTGAAGTGTGTGCACAGGGATATTCAGAAATACCCCTTAGCAGCCAACACTATTCAATTCAGGATTCAAAAGCATAGTATCACACAGAAGGTTAGTCCCCACTTTATCCATCTACTAATTTTGATGACCAATTGGCTGGTATTTTCATTGTTATTAAGGGTAAAGTGTGTGGATGGGCCCTACAGAAACAAAGCTGCATGGTGCGGCATGCACACAGCCTTCAATGGTGAGGAATTGCTGGGGTCTTCAATGTCATCTCTGCATTAGACAGACATTGACATGGGTGAGTGTTCCACCCACCTCTTTCCAGGAACTCCCTTCTGGTTATTTGTAATGATACATGCATTACATGTAATGATACACTCCAACATGCCTCGACCATGTCAGCAAATATAGCCAAATGTTGCTTTCCTACCTGTAATTTTAGATTGATGTTATTTTGAGTGATGCATAATTTGATGGCTATCACTTGTGACATGCCAAAACACTAAACTCTATAAAGGCCACCCAAAATTTGCCATTACCACTAACTGATATCTCCTTCCAAAGAATTGGTATGGACCTCATCAAGCCATTAAAATGAGAGCATCACTTTGTGTTAATTTTGGTGAACTATTCAATGTAAACCTATCTCTGTGCCACAGCGTTTCAGTGTTTAACATAGCTACAGTGCTCTTCGATGTTATTTCTCAAGTTGAAATTCAGAAAGCGTTTTTGACTGATCAGGGCAGCATTTAGAGTGCATCCAGAAAATATTTACTTTTTGTTATGTTACAGCCTTATCCCGAAACGGATTCAATTATTTCCCTCAAAATTCCTACAAACAATACCCCATAATGACAATATGAAAGAAGTTTGTTTGAAAATTTATAAAGAATTGCATGTACCTACGTATTCACAGCCTTTGCCATGACACTCAAAAATGAGCTCAGATGTTTCCACAACTTGATTGGAGTCCATCTGTGGTAAATTCAGTTGATTTGACATAAATTGGAAAGGAACACATCTGTTTAAATAAGGTCCCAAAGCTACCAGTGCATGTCAGAGCACAAACCAAGCCAAGGAATTGTCTGTAGAACTCCAAGACAGGATTGTATCGGTGCACAGATCTGGGGAAGCATACAATAACATTTCTGCTGTATAGAAGGTACCAATGAGCACAGTAGTCTCCATCATTCATAAATAGAATTGTTTAAAACCACCAGAACTGTTCCTAGAGCGGCTGCCCAGCCAAACTACACTGGGGGACAAGAGCCATAGTCAAAGAAGTGCCCAAGAACCTGATGGTCATTCTGACAGAACTCCAGCATTTCTGTGGAGAGAGATGAACCATCCAGAAAAACAACCATCTCTGCAGCATGCCACCATTCACGCCTGTATGGTAGAGTGGCCAAATGTAAGCCACTCATCAGTGAAAGGCACTTGATGGCCTGACAGTATTCTTCCAAAAGGCACCTGAAGGACTCTCAGAACATGGAAATCAAAATGTGGTCTGATAAAACAAAGATTGAACACTTTGGCCTGAATTACAAGCATCATATCTGGAGGAAACCAGGCACCACTCATCACCTGTCCAGCACCATCCTTACAGTAAAGCATGGTGGTGGCAGCATCATGCTGTTGGGATGTTTCTTTAGGGGTTCAAGCGCGAAGCGCTGGAAACCTATTGTTTTCGTTAGGATTTTTATTATTATTAGGGTTCAAACCTATTGTTTTCGTTAGGACTTTTATTAGGGTTCAAGCGCGAAGCGCTGGAAACCTATTGTTTTCGTTAGGATTTTTATTAGGGTTCAAGCGTAAAGCGCTGGAAACCTATTGTTTTCGTTAGGATTTTTATTATTATATTTTATTATTATATTTTTATTATTGTATTATTTTTATGCGATTGGCCACTTGGCCGCTATAACGGAAAAAATCACTAAAAACAGCCCTTTTTTAAAAAAGCCCTCTAGCGCCACCAACAGTCCAAAAACCCAATTTTGTGCTGACTCGTAAGGCCTAGAGACAAAATTCCTGCATCATCAGAATCAGAATCAGAAAGGTCTTTATTGCCAAGTATGTTTTCACATACAAGGAACACACACACACACTTACACACACATTTACACACACACTTACTCACACTCGGCATACTATAAAAGACAAAACAGAGACGTTTTGCTTCACACGAGGATTGTAGACTCACCAATATGATTTTGTTTATTTTGGGGAAAACTGGACAGGTGAGTATTTCACATGACATATATTGTGCAACACGTTGGTAAGCTTTTCTGTATTAGAGACACTAGGTTAGGAGCGGGTGCCACCCTCTGTAACCCTAGGTCACTTTGTGTATGTGAAAATCCTTTAAGGCCTTAAACTCCCTAAAGGGCTTAAACGCTTGAACCCCGGGAAATGCTGCTTGCAGCTTTAATTATTATTAGGGGTTTAAGCACGAAGCGCTGGAAACCTATTGTATTTGGTAGGATTTTTATTATTATTATTATTAGGGGTCAAGCCCCGAAGGGGCGTAGACACCTATTGTTATCGTTAGTTTTCTTCTTCTTATTATTATTATTATTATTATTATTCCGTCCGTCATTGAAGTCAATGGCAGACCATAGAACCGTACATAGGAAAGTTATGAAATTTGGCACACATGTAGAGGCCAGTCTTAGAAGTTACTTTAGCAACTTTATTGTGTCTAGCTCAAACCGTCTAGTGCCACCAACAGTCCAAAAACCCAATTTTGTGCTGAATCGTAAGGCCTAGAGGCAAAATTCTTGCAACATCAGAATCAGAATCAGAATCACAAAGGTCTTTATTGCCAAGTATGTTTAGGCAAAATTCTTGCAAAATCAGAACCAGAACCAGAATAAGAAAGGTCTTTATGAGGGACACACACACACTTACACTCACATTTACACACACATTTACACACACACTTACTCACACTCGCACACTCTCACACACACACTCTCACACACACACAGACACACAGACACACACTCACACACACACACACTCACACAGACACACTCACACACGCACTCACACACACACCCTCTCACACACACACAGACACACACACACAGACAGACACTCACACTCACACAGACACACACACTCACACAGACGAGGAACACACACACTTACACACACATTTACACACACCCTCGCACACTCACATACACACATTTACACACACACTCTCTCTCACACACACACACTCTCACACACACTCTCACACACACACACACTCACACACACACAGACACACACACTCACACACACACACATATACACTTACACACACATTTACACACACACACTTACTCACAATCGAAAACATACTCACACTCGCACACTCACATACTCACGCACACACACTCTCACACACACACAGACAAACACACACAGACACACACAGACACTCACACACACTCACACTCACACACACTCACACACACACACTCACACAGACACACACACATGCACTCACACATGCACTCACACACACACACACACACACACACACACACACACAGACACACACACTCACACAGACACACTCACACACACACACAGACAATCACACTCACACACACACACCCTCTCACACACACAAACAGACACACACATACACTCACACACACACAGACACACACACACACACACACACAGACACACACAGACACTCACACTCACACAGACGAGGAACACACACACTTACACACACATTTACACACACACTCGCACACTCACATACTCACACACACACTCACATACACACACATTTACACACACACACTCTCTCACACACACACACACTCTCACACACACTCTCTCACACACACACTCACACAGACACACTCACACAGACACACACACACACACACACTTTATTGTCAAGTATGTTTTCACATACGAGGAACACACACACACTGACACACACATTGACACACATATACACACAGACACACACACACACACTCACACACACACAGACACACAGACATGCACACAAACACACACACAGAGACACACACACACACACACGGGGTCAAGCCGATCAGATGCGCTCAGAACATGTCGCTGATGAAACATACCAAGTTTCCACACTCGCACACTCACATACTCACTCGCACACTCACATACTCAAACACATACTCACACACACACTTTATTGCCAAGTATGTTTTCACATACGAGGAACACACACACACACTCATTCACACTCGCACACTCACATACTCACTCACACACTCACACTCACATACACACACTCACAGTTACACACTCACTCACACTCACTCACACTCGCACACTTACTCACACTCACACTTACACACACACTCACACTTACACACACTCACACACTTACACACACACTCACACACACACTCACACCTACACACACTTACACACACACATTTTGAATTTTCACGTTAAGTTCAGTATTTTACCAATACAATGCCATATCGCTACGAAACTTGGTATGGTTCATCAGCGACATGTTCTGAGCGCATCTGATCGGCTTGACCCCGGTATCGCTGCTTGCAGCTATATTTATTATTATTATTATTAGGGGTCAAGCCCCAAAGGGGCGTAGACACCTATTGTTATCGTTAGTTTTCTTCTTATTATTATTCTTCCGTCTTCCGCCATTGAAGTCAATGGCAGCCCATAGAACCGTACGTAGGAAAGTCATGAAATTTGCCACACATGTAGAGGCCAGTCTTAGAAGTTAATGTAGCAACTTTGGTGTGTCTAGCTCAAACTGTCTAGCGCCACCAACAGTCCAAAAACCCAATTTTTTGCTGAATCGTAAGGCCTGGAGGCAAAATTCTTGCAACATTAGAATGAGAATCGGAAACAGAAAGGTCTTTATTGCCAAGTATGTTTAGGCAAAATTCTTGCAAAATCAGAATCAGAATCAGAATCAGAAAGGTCTTTATGAGGGACACACACACACACTTACACACACATTTACACACACACACTTACTCACACGCACTTACTCACACTCGCACACTTACTCACACTCGCACACTCACATACACACACACACTCTCACACACACGGACACACACACAGACACACAGACACGAACAGACACTCACACACACACTCACACACACACTCACACAGACACTCACACACCCACTCACACTCTCACACACACACACATATACACAGACACTCACACATACAAACACACACAGACACACACATTTACACACACACTCACACAGACACTCACACAGACACACACTCACACTCACATACACATTTACACACACTCTCACACAAACTCACACTCACACACACGCACACACACACTCACACAGACACACTCACACACACACTTTATTGTCAAGTATGTTTTCACATACGAGGAACACACACACACACACTGACACACACATACTCACACTCACACACACACTCACACACACTCACACTCACACTCTCACACAGTCACACACACTCTCACACACACACACACACACTCACACATACACACACTCACACACACAGACACACAGACACACACAGACATGCACACACACACAAGAACCAAATGAGCTATCAACACCAAACTTGGTACACATGTGAAAGAGGTCGAACTGAGGTCAAGGGTCAAAAAGCGCGGCGATTGGCCACTTGGTGGTGCTATGACAGAAAAATCACTAAAAACAGCTCTAACTATGCGAGTGTTGGTCTGATTGACTTCAAACTTGGTGTGCAGTGTCTTTGCCCAAGGTGCCTTGAGTGTATGTAAGGACGTTGGCGTGTCTCAAAAAACATGGCCGCCATCGGCCAATGAATTTTGAGCACCAATTAGACAAGGTTAATGGAGGCCTATCGGAATGAAACTCGGTGGGCATGTTCGACACGTGGTCCTAGAGGTCTGTAAGAAATTTGAAAGAAATAGGCCACTAGTTGGCGCTAAAGAGTTTTACACCACTGTAATCACGTAGTGCTTAATAAATACACACAATATTGATATCTTTTGATAGGTCTCCACATGCTGAACAACTTTGCCTCTTGGACCAATGCTGTCAATCAAATTGTTCATTAATTATTCTTGATCAAGTGAAAAACCTACTTTTGCGAACTAGTCCTAGGTTTTTCGCCTGATCGAGACCAATCCAGTGCAGTAATATTCTCTGGAGACTTAATGTCAATAATTATTGAAAAAAAGTGCAACTTTATCCTTTGGCTTGGCATTAAAGGATTATTTATGAAATGGGAGTGGCAAAAAATAATTCAAAGCCTATAACTCATAAACGAAAAGTCTAATTTAAACGACACTCATTGAGCACATGTGACATATGACCTTCAACAATCCTGCCAAGTTTCATCTTGATTGGACGATAGGTGGCGCTGTAATTGGCAAAAAGCTGCACACCATGTATTTTCAATGGACTGCGTTGGCTGTAAATGGGCTTTTCCATTACTGATGTAACTGCATATAGGTTACAAATAATGGAGTGAGTAATGTGTGTTAATTGAGTAATGTGACATAAGTGAGTAGTGTGATGCAAGTGAGCAGTCTGATGCAAGTGAGCAGTGTGATGCAAGTGAGCTGTGTGAGGCAAGTGAGCTGTGTGAGGCAAGTGAGCTGTGTGATGCAAGTAAGCTGTGCGATGCCAGTGAGCTATACGATGAAAGTGTGCACTGTTATGAAACTGAGCAGTGTTATATAAGTAACCTGTGTAATGAAAGTGAGCTGTGTGATGCAAGTTAGCTGTGTAATGTAAATGAGCAGTGTAATACAAGTGACCTGTATAATATAAGTGAATAATGTGCTGTGCACTATAATTGTTGAAAAGATATATAAACCATATATTTCCAATTGATTGCATTAGCTATAAATGGTCTTTTTCATAATTGATCTAGATGCGTAAAGTCTAGAAAACATCAAATCTGTTTCCACATGTCTTTAAAAGCCTGAAAGGCCCTAAAGTCTTGAAAGGCCCTAAAGTCTTGAAAGGCTTTAAAGTTTTGAAAATCCTTTAAGGCCTTAAACTCCCTAAAGGCCTTAAACGCTTGAACCCCGGGAAATGCTGCTTGCAGCTTTAATTATTATTATTATTATTATTATTATTATTAGGGGTTCAAGCGCGAAGCGCTGGAAACCTATTGTTTTCGGTAGGATTATTATTATTATTATTATTATTATTATTATTATTATTCCGCCCTACAAACGGTCGTGCAGCCCAAACCGTAAGGCCTAGAGAGCTCAAACTTGGTCAGATGGTAGTACTGGTCACAGTTTCTCAGGCCCAAGGACTCAGCGAAATCGGCCTATAGGGGGCGCTTCAGCGCCCCTCAGTGCGTTTGTGCCCATAACTCCTAAACCGTATGGCCACATCTCAAGTCCTTTATAACATTTGATAGGTGTCCACATATTGAACAACTTTGCCTCTTGGACCAATGCTGTCAATCAAATTGTTCATTAATTATTCTTGATCAGGTGAAAAACCTACTTTTGCGAACTAGTCCTAGGTTTTTCGCCTGATCGAGACCAATCCAGTGCAGTAATATTCTCTGGAGTCTCAATGTCAATAATTATTGAAAAAAAGTTGAAATTTTGATTCAGGGTCCTTAAGGGGCCCCAAAACGTTCGGACTGGGAGGAGCCAGTTTTACTAAAATAGCAATAACTCAAGAACCAAATGAGCTATCAACACCAACCTTGGGACACATGTGAACGAGGTCGAACTGAGGTCACAGGTCAAAAACCGCGGCGATTGGCCACTTGGTGGCGCTATGACAGAAAAATCACTAAAAACAGCTCTAACTATGCGAGTGTTGGTCCAATTGACTTCAAACTTGGTGTGCAGTGTCTTTGTCCAATGTGCCTTGAGTGTTTGTAAGGACGTTGGCGTGTCTCAAAAAACATGGCCGCCATCAGCCAATGACGTTTGAGCACCGATTAGACAAGGTTAATGGAGACCTATCGGAATGAAACTCGGTGGACATGTTCGACACGTGGTCCTAGAGGTCTGTAAGAAATTTGAAAGAAATAGGCCACTAGTTGGAATTTGATAGGTCTCCACATACTGAACAACTTTGCCTCTTAGACCAATGCTGTCAATCAAATTGTTCATTAATCATTCTTAATAAGGTGAAAAACCTACTTTTGCGAACTAGTCCTAGGTTTTTTGCCTGATTGAGACCAATCCAGTGCAGTAAAATTCTCTGGAGTCTCAATGTCAATAATTATCAAAAAAAAAGTTTAAATTTTGATTCATCGTCACTAAGGGGCCCCCAAATGTTCGAACAATGGTGGAGCCAACTGTTCCTAAAATGGCAATAACTCAAGAATTAAATGAGCTATCAACACCAAACTTGGGACACATGTGAAAGACTTCACACTGAGGTCAAAGGTCAAAAACCGCGGCGATTGGCCACTTGGTGGCACTATGACAGAAAAATCACTAAAAACAGCTCTAACTATGCAAGTGTTGGTCTGATTGACTTCAAACGTGGTGTGCAGTGTCTTTGTCCAAGTTGCCTTGAGTGTATGTAAGGACATTGGCGTGTCTCAAAAAACATGGCCGCTATCGGCCAATGAAATTTGAGCACCAATTAGACAAGATTAATGGAGGCTTATCGGAATGAAACTCGGTGGGCATGTTCGACACGTGGTCCTAGAGGTCTGTAAGAAATTTGAAAGAAATCGGCCACTAGTTGGCCTATAGAGTTTTTACGCCACTGTAATCACGTAGTGCTTAATAAATACACACAATATTGATATCATTTGATAGGTCTCCACATGCTGAACAACTTTGCCTTTTGGACCAATGCTGTCAATCAAATTGTTCATTAATTATTCTTGATCAGGTGAAAAACCTACTTTTGCGAACTAGTCCTAGGGTTTTCGCCTGATCAAGACCAATCCAGTGCAGTAATATTCTCTGGAGTCTCAATGACAATAATTAAGTCCTTAAGGGGCCCCAAAACGTTTGGACTGTGAAGAGCCAGTTTTACTAAAATGGCAATAACTCAAGAACTAAATGATCTATCAACACCAAACTTGGGACACATGTGAAAGACGTCAAACTGAGGTCACAGCTCAAAAACCGTGTCGATTGGCCACTTCGTGGCGCTATAACGGAAAAATCACTAAAAACAGCCATTTTTTAAAAAAAAGCCCTCTAGCGCCCCCCAGTCCAAAAACGCAATTGTGTGCTGACTTGTAAGGCAAAGATTCTGATTCTGGTTCTGACTCGGAGTTGGTGGGGCCTAACCCGGAAGAGGCAATGCGAGTCGCATTCTACCAAGCAAGCACCATGTCTGAACGAACCCACGTTTACCAGAACTCTACTGGTTAGTAAGTACGTATTATTAACGTTACAACCCGAAGTAAAAAGCTGAAGAAACCCTAAACGTTAACGGAAAAGACCCGCGAACCCGAGTGACTGAGACAGAGAGCTGTTCTGTGTGTGACTGTGAGTGAGCAGAGCGAGACACAGCAACACAATACATCTGTATGTGTGTAGGGGAGGGGTGCTGTGACTAGCCTATCACTGTAGGGGAGGGGCGCTGTGACTAGCCTATCACAGAACGCTGACACAATCAGCTAGCCAATGATGATTTTCATACAATCCGAGCACAGATATTGACTCGTATTACTCATATAATACTCGTACTCGGCAGAAGTGCTTTATCCGTACCGGATACTCGTTTCAGCCGAGTATCCGGCTCATCTCTAATGGATATGACTTTGTTTATTTTAGGGAAAACTGGACGGGTGAGTACTTCACATGACATATATTGTGGCACCCTCTGTAGCATGACATATGTAGCATCCAAAGGCCTTAAACGCTTGAAACCGGGAAATGTTGCTTGCAGCTTTAATTATTATTATTAGGGTTCAAGCGCGAAGCGCTGGAACACTATTGTATTTGCTCAGATATTTAGGGTTCAAGCGCGAAGCGCTGGAAACCTATTGTTTTTGTTAGGATTTTTATTATTATTATTATTATTTTATTATTATTATTATTCCGCCCTAGAAACGGTCGTGCAGCCCAAACCGTAAGGCCTAGAGAGCTCAAACTTGGTCAGTTGGTAGTACTGGTCACAGTTACTCAGGGCCAAAATCTCAGCGGAATAGGACAATCTGGGGCGCTTCAGCGCCCCAAAACGCGTTTGTGCCCATAGGTCCAAAAACCCAATTTTGTGCTGACTCGTAAGGCAAAGTCTCAGAATCAGAATCAGAATCAGAATGGTCTTTATTGCCAAGTATGTTTTCATACTTCATTTTGCTTCGCACGAGGATTGTAGACTTACCGATATGACTTTGTTTATTTGTCACTTTGTGTATGTGAAAATCCTTTAAGGCCTTAAACTCCCTAAAGGCCTTAAACGCTTGAACCCGGGAAATGCTGCTTGCAGCTTTAATTATTATTATTATTGTTATTATTATTATTATTCTGCCCTAGAAACGGTCGCGCAGCCCAAACCGTAAGGCCTAGAGAGCTCAAACTTGGTCAGATGGTAGTACTGGTCACAGTTACTCAGGGCCAAGGTCTCAGCGGAATTGGACAATTTGGGGCGCTTCAGCGTCCCTCAACGCGTTTGTGCCCATAACTCCCAAACTGTATGTCCAAATCTCAAGTGCTTTATATCATTGGAATCCTTGGCTCATGTCTTAAAAAACGTACATCTCCGATTTCATTTCCCCCTTGAAAAGTTTTTCGCTATAGCGCATTTTGTCCGAAACCTACTTTTGCTAACTAGTCCTAGGTTTTTTCGCCTGATCGAGACCAATCCAGTGCAGTAATATTCTCTGGAGTCTCATTGTCAATAATCTTCGAAAAAAAAGTCGAAATTTTGATTCAGGGTCCTTAAGGGGCCCCAAAACGTTTGGACTGTGAGGAGCCAGTTTTACTAAAATGTCAATAACTCAAGAACTAAATGATCTATCAACACCAAACCTGGGACACATGTGAAAGAGGTCAAACTGAGGTCACAGTTCAAAAACCGCGGCGATTGGCCACTTGGTGGTGCTATAACGGAAAAATCACTAAAAACAGCCATTTTTGTTCAAAGATTCTGATTCTGAGAAAGATTCTGATTCTCGCGGGTATTCTGATGACGTCACGTGTAGCCCCGCCCCCAAAATTAGTGAAATCAAAAAGTTAGCACAACATGGACATATTACATATCAAAACACTCAGCACGATGAGGGGAACTGACGTCACGTGTAGCCCCGCCCCCAAAATGAGCGAAATCAAAACAGTTAGCACAACATGGACATGTGACATAATCATCAAAACACTCAGCATGATGAGGGGAATTTGCCACGTGCAAGCACATTCACATTTTCTTCAGGAAATGACTTGCGGGTCACTCGTTCTGCATCTGGGTGCTTGTGTTTCTTCGCTTTATGGATATGACTTTGTTTATTTTAGGGAAAACTGGACAGGTGCGTACTTCACATGACATATATTGTGGCACCCTCTGTAGCATGACATATGTAGCATGACATGACATATATTGTGGCACCCTCTGTAACTTGTGAGTCACTTTGTGTATGTGAAAATCCTTTAAGGCCTTAAACTCCCTAAAGGCCTTAAACGCTTGAACCCGGGAAATGCTGCTTGCAGCTTTAATTATTATTAGGGTTCAAGCGTGAAGCGCTGGAAACCTATTGTTTTTGTTAGGATTTTTATTATTATTATTATTATTATTATTATTATTATTATTATTCCGCCCTAGAAACAGCTTCAGCGCACCAAAACGCGTTTGTCCCCATAACCCCTAAACCCCTAAAACCCCTATGTCCAAATCTCAAGTGCTTTATATCATTGGAATCCTTGGCTCATGACTTAAAAAACGTATATCTCCAATTTCATTTCCGCCATTAAATTTTTTCGCTATTGCGCATTTTATCCGAAACCTACTTTTGCTAACTAATCCTAGGTTTTTCACCTGATCAAGACCAATCCAGTGCAGTAATATTCTCTGGAGTCTCATTGTCAATAATCTTCGAAAAAAAGTTGAAATTTTGATTCAGGGTCCTTAAGGGGCCCCAAAACGTTTGGACTGTGAGGAGCCAGTTTTACTAAAATGTCAATAACTCAAGAACTAAATGAGCTATCAACACCAAACCCGGTACACGTGTGAAAGAGGTCAAACTGAGGTCACAGTTCAAAAACCACGGCGATTGGCCACTTGGTGGTGCTATAACTGAAAAATCACTTAAAAACAGCCATTTTTTTAAAAAAGCTCTCTAGCGCCACCAACAGTCCAAAAACCCAATTTTGTTCTGACTCATAAGGCAAAGATTCTGATTCTGGTTCTGACTCGGAGTGGGTGGGGCCTAACCCGGAAGTAGGCGGGGCTTTAACCGGTAATAATTAATTTGTAATATTTATAACACTAGCTTACTACCTTTATGTTTTTATGAAATACAGCAAAAACGTGTCAGACACTCAGTGTCTGGTTACTGGTTAGAGACAGCTGAAGGTATAAAAAGGAAAAAAAATCTCCGACAGGCAGAGACGCAATGCGAGTCACATTCTACCAAGCAAGCACCACGTCTGAACGAACCCACGTTTACCAGAACTCTACTGGTTAGTAAGTACGTATTATTAACGTTACAACCAGAAGTAAAAAGCTGAAGAAACCCTAAACGTTAACAGAAAAGACCCGTGAACCCTAATGACTGAGGGAGAGACAGAGAGCTGTTCTGTGTGTGACTGTGAGTGAGCAGAGCGAGACACAGCAACACAATACATCTGTATGTGTGTAGGGGAGGGGCGCTGTGACTAACCTATCACAGAACGCTGACACAATCAGCTACCCAATGATAATTTTCATTCAATCCGAGCACAGATATTGACTCGTATTACTCGTATAATACTCGTACTCAGCAGAAGTGCTTTATCCGTACCGGATACTCGTTTCAGCCAAGTATCCGGCTCATCTCTAATGGATATGACTTTGTTTATTTTAGGGAAAACTGGACGGGTGAGTACTTCACATAACATATATTGTGGCATCCTCTGTAGCATGACATATGTAGCATGACATGACATATATTGTCATGTCAATCCAAAGGCCTTAAACGCTTGAACCCGGGAAATGCTGCTTGCAGCTTTAATTATTATTATTATTATTATTATTATTATTATTATTATTATTATTATTCCGCCCTAGAAACAATCGTGCAGCCCAAACCGTAAGGCCTAGAGAGCTCAAACTTGGTCAGATGGTAGTCCTGGTCCCAGTTACTCAGCGCCCCTCAACACGTTTGTGCCCATAACTCCTAAACCGTATGTCCAAATCTCTAGTGCTTTATATCATTGGAATCCTTGGCTCATGACTTAAAAAACGTATATATCTCCGATTTCATTTCCGTCCTGAAAATTTTTTTGCTATAGCGCATTTTGTCCGAAACCTACTTTTGCGAACTAGTCCTAGGTTTTTTGCCTGATCGAGACCAATCCAGTGCAGTAATATTTTTTTTTATAGCCAGTTTTACTAAAATGGCAATAACTCAAGAACTAAATGAGTTATCAACACCAAACTTGGGACACATGTGAAAGAGGTCAAACTGAGGTCACAGTTCAAAAACCGTGGCGATTGTTTGTTCTTGTTCTCTCTCTCTCTCTCTCTTTGCTCCACAATCTATCTTTTCAGATCCCTACCATTGGACATCTCCTGTCAATCTTCATTATCCTGTGTGACATCACCCTTCGATCCACCAATCAACCAGAATCAGAATCACGATTAGAATCAGAAACAGAGACAGAAACACAAGGAGAAAGATGTGTGCTAATTTGTTAGAGGGCTCTATTGTTGTTCATTCGGTTTTAGTATGTCAGACTGTTCATGTATCCCAATTTCTTAGTTATTTTGTGTATGTGACTTGCGGGTCACTTTGTATATGTGACTTGAGGGTCACTTTGTGTATGTGACTTGAGGGTCACTTTGTGTACATGACTTGAGGGTCACTTTGTGTACGTGACTTGCGGGTCACTTTGTGTACGTGACTTGGGGGTCACTTTGTGTACGTGACTTGGGGGTCACTTTGTGTACGTGACTTGCGGGTCACTTTGTGTACGTGACTTGCGGGTCACTTTGTGTACGTGACTTGCGGGTCACTTTGTGTACGTGACTTGCGGGTCACTTTGTGTACGTGACTTGCGGGTCACTTTGTGTACGTGACTTGCCGGTCACTTTGTGTATGTGACTTGCCGGTCACTTTGTGTATGTGACTTGCGGGTCACTCGTTCTGCATCTGCATCTGTGCACCGATGCACCCCATACAATTAATGGAGATTGAGAGATCCTGCAAAGAGGAATGGGAGAAACAGCCCAAAAATTGGTGTGCCAAGCGTGTAACATCATACTCAAAAAGACTTCAGGCAGTAATTGCTGACAAAGGTACTTTAGTACTTCAAAATACTTCAACAAAGTATTGAACAAAGGCTGAGAATACTTATATGTGGATTTTTGTTTTTTTATTTTTAATAAATATGCAAAGATTTCAAACAAACTTCTTTCATGCTGTCATTATGTGGTATTGTTTGTAGCATATTGAGGAAAATAATTAATTTAATCTATTTTGGACTAAGGCTCTAACATAACAAAATGTGAAGTGCTGTGAATACTTTCTGGATGCTCTGTATGTCACAACACTGTGTGAGCTATACGAATTATTGAGGATTAAATTGATTCACACAAGCATGCACCATCCCTAAACAGATGACCTTGTTGAATTGTTTAATCAAACACAAAACTAGAGTTGACACAAATATGTAAAAAAAAAAAAAAAACATTGAATGAGTGAAAGTTCTGTGGGTGGAAACATCTTATAAGAGAGGTCAGAGGAAATGACCAAAGTGGTTTGATCTGCCAGGAAAGATATAGTACCTCATATAAACACTCTATACAAGTGTGGTTAGCAGAAAATAATATCAGCATGAACAAAACATTGAACTTTGCTGGTTGTGCTATAACAGAAGTTTATAATCCTGTAAGCAATATTACAGTTAATAAAGGCTAGTATGCAACAATTCATATCTGCCTAGTTGCACTTGTCTACTGAACAGTATAGCTCACCATAGTTTATGGACAAGCCAAATCCTGGGACACCATATTCACAATGCGAAGTGTAAATCTAGGAGGAGAAATTTCTAAGGAGGCTTTCAGGTGGGATGCAACAACATTTCATTCCTCACACTACTACAGCATGGGTGCTGAAGAACAGCGCCATTTCAGCACCCCGTTGTTGTGGACAACTGGGAAGCTGGCAGGGAGGGACATCCTCAGCACAAAAAAAACCCTGGCAGCCAATCACAGCATGCTGTGAGAGGAGTGTAGCAATTTTACAACACATGAACATAGCACCTACAGCCTTCCCTTATCAGCCCTTTTGGACTGGCAGCATGGTAAATTTGTCCTGTGTAGGGTACCCCTTCTCACTGTCAATTTCTCACACCTAGAGCAAAAAAATGTTTAAGCTGCTCATCCTCATTCTGCTCCCAGCCACAAAACCAAAAAATCCCTGTTGCCATTGCTGTGTAGCATACAAATGAGGGCCAGGACAAATTTACCATGCTGCTAGTCCAAAAAAAAAAATCGTACCAGAAAAAAGTAATTTACGTAATTCTGTAATTAACAGACCACCTTTTTTCTGGTGCGATGGGGACTTATGGACAGCAATGTGAGCATCTGGTGGTCCTGAATACCCGCATCATTGCCTTATGCACCTAGCCCATGGTCATCACCCTGGGTGGACACCTGCATGGCCCGGCATGGATGCTGAAGTACAAGCCTTCTGCCAGTGATGCGTCCAATGTCAGCACACCGCTTCAGAGAAGCCTGCTGCTGCATCAATAATTCCACTCTGGCGTCAGGGGTACATCCTCATCATTTATTTGTTTGAAGGCACCGGTATGAGATCTGTAAACACTTATACTTTATATATGTTATTTTAGTCCTCTCTTGATCATGGTCTTTATGTCTCCATACACTACACTATTGCTTCACTCCAGTGATTCTCAGTATATCTTACTTCCATCATTGCTAAACATGCGTAAAGCATACCACTGAATATATGTGCTGGTCAATACAGTCTGCTTAAATGATCATGACTTTTGTGGTTAATCTACTGTTAAGGCAGTTCATATGTAGGTCATATACATTTACCTAAAGGGAGCTCATTAGGATAACTTGTTAAAAAAAGTTGATGAAAACAAAAGACAAAAGTACAGAAATATATGCATTTACAGCTGCATATTGAATGGGCTGATATACCAGGACTTCACATCACATATATGTTTATATTTGAGGATGTACAGTAGATTAATTTGACAGTTGAAAAAAAAACACTGTGAGGTATCCATGGCCCTGGTCCTAGCTTAGTGTTATTACAAGTTAATCTTAGAATCCAGCTAGAAGGAATGTAGTGTACTACTGTATGCTCATTTTGTTGTAGACTGACTAGCATGGAAGGGATGCATTTGTTCTTTGGATGTATCTTCAGATCTTCATTGATAGAGACTTCAAAGCATTTTTGTATGTCACTCTGTATAAGGGCATCTACCAAATGCTGTAAATGTAAATGGATAAATGTTTCGGTCCTCTTTTGTACAACAGGAAATCACTCCAAAGAGACAGAATTTAGTCAGATAGGATACCTATACATAAATCTCATTATATATGCTCAGTTTAGACCACATCTGTTAAATTACCTCGACAAATCAGCCCATCATGAATACAGGTGCCATTTTCATTCTACAGACCAAAGTAACAACCATGACATAATATAATGCATTCATGTTTCATTTCAAGTCCTAGCTAATACATCTGCATTGCATTTTACTAAGTAATAGATGTGCATTTTTACCTTTCATCCATTTGATAATTTGCTTGTGAATCCATTTACATATAGGTTCCTTTAAGTGCCATTACTGCATCTTTCTGAATTTATCGTCAATGTAGTAGAATCCTTCTTGTTAAACTGGAATGTGCATTGATGACCTGAAATCAGATTTTTAAAGCAGCCATTTTACCATACCATGTCTCTCCGATACAATCTCACTGCTGTATATGGATTCATTCACCCATTTCCTATCTTTCTGGCTGTTATCCTCCAGCTATAGAGGAGAGGGGTTGCAAACAAGTGGGGCAACCCCTCCTCCCTTTGCCCAGCTCTCTCTTTCTCTTTCTCTTTCTCTCTCTCTCTCTCTCTCTCTCTCTCCAACCCTCACACTGCAATGCCACACAGGAGAATGGTGCAGCAAGATTAGAGGACAAATAAAGTGAGCTGCGTGCAATGCAGCGCTAAATAAAATAAACTATTATTTATCAGCTTAAAACACAATGCCCCTGAAATAACAGATAACATCCTTAACACCTTACACAGTGTTGCTGCAATAATTATTCTGTTACCAAAGCAATTACACTGTCTAACTGTACAGGTAAAACTTTGAAACTTTTGAATTTAATAAAGTTGTAAGGTGTTGTATCCAGGACTAGGGCCAGTGGTCTAATGGGTCAAGTTGCAAATTGCAATAATATTTTGCCTTGAATGGAGGTAGAACATGAGAAAGACACACTTCAGAGCCAGACAGTGACCCCTGCTGAACTTTAATAATGCTAATAACATTTTGTTAAATGAACTACATCAATAAATGATTATTGATAGAGTTAAATGTAAACTATTTCCAAATACACAAATAATAAAACAAACAATAAATCAAATTATTATTGTTGTTTATTATTGTTGTTATTATTGAAACTGTTTAATGTGAAAAAAGCATTGCTCTCATTTGTTACAGATCTTCGAAAAACTACTACTCCTCGTACCACTACTACTACTACTACTACTAATAATAATAAAATAAAAAGAAGAACGAACTAATCTGACAATTTTCCTCTGCCATTTCCACACAGAACTGTTCCTCTCTCATGTTATTTTTGTTTGTTTGTTTATTTCTTGCAACTTTCTGTGTTGACTCTATTGACTGTTGTGATTCTTTGTTGAAATTCCCTGTATATGAGCAGTTTCTAAAATACCCAACTCAGCCCATCTGTCCCCAACAACTGTCACATAGATCACACATTTTCATCAAGCTCTTGGCCTGTATCTGCATACAATGCAGCGCCATATTATACAACTCCAAATAATGGCTGACATGATCAACCATCACATTAAAAGCACCTGCTTAATAGTGTGTAGGTCTCCATTGTGCAGCCAAAACAGCTATGATCCACTGATGCATGACAAGGCCTCTGAATGTGTGCTGTGGTATCTGGCACCAAGACATTAGCAGTGGAGATCAAAATCCTGAGATCAAACCATTCCTGAACAACTGCAGTATGGCAGAACACATTATCCTGCTGAAAGAGGCAACTGCAAATTCAGGTAAATTCAGTTACAATAAGAGGTTTACTTGGTCTGCAACAGTGTTTAGGTAGGTGGCATGTGTCAAAATAACATCCACATCGTTATCTATCGTTAACTGTTTCAGCAATTTGTGCTGCAATAGCTCAATCAGACATGCAAGGATAGCCTTCCCTCCTCATAAGGGTCATTGAGTTGAGCACCCATAATCCAGTCACCGGTTCACAGATTGTTTTTCCTTGGACCATTTTTGGTAGGTACTAACCAATGCATGCACTTACCCTGCTGTCTAGCCATCACAATTTGGCTCTTGGGAAAGTCAGATCCTTCTGCTTGTCCATTTTTGTTTCTTCCAACACATCTGATTCACTTGCTGCCTAATATATCTCATCTTTCTGTAATGAGATAATCCATGTAATTTACTCTCTCTCTCACTCACACACACACACACAATTATTTTTTTCAGACATTACCCACTGAAGAATTTGCAGGGCGTTTGCATTGCCATAAAACATTTTTTAATGCTTTATTCATTCTAAAATAATCGTGTATGTGAAACGCATTTCAATTATTTGTCTTCCACTCTATGGGAAGTGAGTATTGCTTGTTTTATCAGTGACCTCCCTCGCGGTTCCCTCGCCAACAAAGTCACGGTGGGCGGGACAACAGCCCGCAGTTTTCAAGCGCTGCAAATGCCATAGCCCTAAAGCCGGCCGCTGATTCGTTCCTGTCTGCTACAACGTCACGATCATGATTAGAATTGATGATCGGACGTTTTGATTTCATTGTCTGGCGCAGGGGCTTGTGAAAAAAAAAATCTGCTGAATTCGAGCAGCTGCTGATTTGTCAACAAAGAAAGGTATCTATCAAATTAATATGCTCTGTGATTTTTATGCTTTTGGTCAAACACAGGGACGGCCCGGAATAGCTTGGGTTACATGTTAATCAGGGTCTGGTTAATGCATTGCATATAAAATAAAAGTTTCGCGTGGAAGATGTTGGTTTCACCGGGCCTAGCGTCCCTGTCGAAACGCGCGTTTACGAGTATTTTCTCAAATCCAGTCTCTTCTATTCAGGTGTACTTCATTTTGCGCCGTATGTTTGTTGGTAATGTTGAACGGAAAGTTGGATTGTTTTTTCTCCATTCAGGACTGTGATGATTCCTGCGCTGATTCGGGCGGGTGGATGGCGTTTTCCCTCATCACTTCCATTGGAGATGTGATCATTATTTAATTCGCTAGCCATGCGCACTAAGGGCCTTGGAAAAGAACGAATGAAATAAACAACCCTTGCAATGCCTGTCTCCTTATTCGGCTTCTGAAACTCACAAGGCATTATAGCCACAAAAATAAAAACAACGAACAAACAACAAAAACACCGAATCAAATCCAGTTAAAAAGCCAATTTTCCTGAAGACTGCCGATTTATCTGCCTCGGAAGCGACTTGATTTAAACCGGTTAATCTGTTTCGTAGTCGGCTACTGCTGTTATAGCGTTTTTAGCATTGCAGCTAAGCGCTAGCTGCATCAATAAGGTATCGGCCAACTGAACTTGCTACAGCACACCGTTGTGTGTCTTTGTTCAAAGACTGCTAGAGGCTTTAATAAGCGACCAGATAGGATGGAGAAAACGTCTGCCTTAAGGCTACCTATTTCATTATACCTCTCAGGCCATGTTAGTGTTACGTTCTCTGTTGTAATTTAGTTTTTTTACTGCACGCAAACGGCAGAGGAACCTTTGAGGGCAAGAGACCTTGGAGCAGCATGCATTGTGCTAATTTACAGTCCTCTGTAAGATTTTATTTTAAGGTTAGATTTTTTTTTCAGGAGGGACTTATTTATGCTCACAGAGATAATGATCCGATGAAAAGTATCATTTTAGTTAAATTTTAGTTTAATTAAAATCACGTAAAATAAAATGCACAAACGTTTCCACGTTTCTGAAAGTCCTTTGTTTGGTAAAGTTTGTTAAAAAAATCATCATGGCTGAATGATTATTTTGACAAGTTTAAACTAAAGTTCATGAAATTCCAGATTTGTCTGGAATAATACCTATAAATTAAACGACTTAATGGAAAACTGTGAACTGAGCCATTATTGTATTAATTTGTTGGGTGAAGCAATACTCATGAGAAGTTGTTAAATCCTGTACATCTGCACTGATGTTACAGGGTGACCTTGCTAATGCAGTTACAATGGTGTTTAATAGCTGAAAGTAATTCACTGACCCAGACATTTTACAGTGATATTTAGGCATCATGTTAATGGGGAATTTTGTGGAGCAGTAAACCTTAAACTGAGGCAGTTGTGCTGAGTTACAGCAGAGACAGGTGTCATTATTAGCATGAAAGTTAAACGTTTTGGAATCTGATCCGTTTGAGCAGAGTGTACAGATGAGTAGGTGGAAGAGGTGGAAAGACAAGCTGATAAGCATGAAGTAGTAGTTTATTCCAGCATAGCACTGGCTTTTTATACATGAAGCAGAATGCAGGACAAATCTGGCTTAAACATTTCCTACTGTTCTTTCTGTTTGTAATTTAAATGACGTTTCACTTTGTATGTGAATTGAGTGTAAGAACGGAGTATGTCCCAAATGGCCTGGCCATATTGTATAGCTGGATGTCTTTAAAATGGCATTCATGGTCAAATTCATCTTGGCATGGTATTGTTACAGGTGTTATCACCCAAAAAGTTCGGTAATACTATTGTTTAAATGTAATCACAGCCATGTATACCCTTTGTTCAGTTATGGTCCTTGATGTCTTGCTGCCATACCCATGCTAATAATTGATTAAAGTTATTCATTTATAGTTCTAAACATATTCCCTTATGATAGTTAAGCCTTTATGGGAATGAGCTCTTTGTGTATCTTGGAGTAGAATCTAGGTGCATACAATCTTTAATTACTTTTAGTCTCCCCTTTGATGCTTTGGCCCTGAAGCATTGCATCACTTACTTTACAAAGACTACGCCTCCCATCTTGGGTATTTTCCCAGTGGTGGTGAAGAACTATTGTCCTTCTTCAGCCCTTACATTTAATTTCATTGTATGCACATTTTTTTCCTGAAGTATTGGTAACAATTTAAATCAATAATTAATTTAAACTTCAATATTTTCTGAACAGCAAACAGCCCCCTTTTTCAGTAAAACACAAAAGGTTTGGCTGATGCTGCTGTAAAATCATCATAATTGAATATAAAACATTTAAGATAAACTGAAGAGAATGTACTCAGTAACATCTCTCTTGGAGAAACCTTCCACATTAAAACATTAAAAGCTCAACTTAAACAACAACTCCACTAAATGAGACAACTCACCATAGAACTGCACCACAACCAGATACAATTGTTTTTATTATAATCTATTTAACTTTTATGTTTGAAACTTTAAAAAAAAGCACATAAGCATTGACAAAGGTATTTATCTAGAGAGAACAGGAACACCTGATAGTTTTTACAGCCTTTTAGGGCAGCAGCTTGTTTTTCAAAGCAAGCAGTTTTTGACTGAGATTTCCTCTACCAAACTGTAACATCACCTTCTGTACAAAGTAAAATGTGTTCCTCATACCTCATCTTCCCAGTACCATCAAATGATCACCTGCTCAGAAGGCAAAACAAAGTCTGTTTATTCAGGTGGCTAAAGAAGAGCAAAAGTATAACAAAGCATATAAAGGAATTGGAATTTTGCCTCTTTGGATTTTGCAACACTTCTTCATGGTTTCTTGAGATTTTGATAAAGGATCACACTTTTTTCCAGCCATACCAACCTGTAGGAGAACCAGGTTCGCTGAGACAAGGATGCTTCATCTTGTGGGTATTTCTTGAACTGGTTCATTGCCTCTGCCAGCTTCTCAAGTATGTTGTGCTTTACATGAGATTTCCATTCTTGTACCATCTCTCATGTCTTGTCTAAGTTTATACTCTATGTCTACAGAGAACTCTGGTATATTAAAAACTGTGGGCCACCAGGCACGGGTTTCAACTCTCATTCCCTCATTTGTATTTAAACTCCCAGGAATTTTCACAGCTGGAAACTTGCCATGGGAATTAACGGGAATATATGGGAATTGACAGGGAAACCTAAATGTAGTTGAAAAAAATATTGCACAAAATATTGTAAATCTTGGCTAAAACAACCAGATTTACTGCAATTTCAGTTGAATATCTACCCTTGCACATTCATGAATCCTATGCACACAGCACCTACTGCAGGATTATTGAGGTCATACCCTCAATATGTGGGTAGCCTCAACATGTGCTGTGTATTCCTCAATAACATAACAGATCATTTCTTTCATCCTGCACACAAAAAAATGTCAAAAAATGTCCATCATGGTGAGTATTTTACATAAAGTATTTACATATTACACAATTATATTTAAAACTCCTTGTACTTTGTGAAGCTATTGTGCAACAAAATTATACAATTGTTAATAAAAATACAGTGACTGAACAGACGTGTAGGCTAAATTATATAAAAAAAACTGTCTAAAAAGACTATCCCACAATCAATCCCACTTAGTCACTCCTCTTCCCCATTCAGGCTCTGAATACCACAGCAATATTGATTTCACAGGTTTGGGTTTGAGTGAGAGGACTGCATCAGTTAGTCAAATACCAAAGTGTATTTATATAGTAGCTAGCCAGCCAGTAAATTAGATATGCTAAATGTAAGCTAGCACTATTTCATTGACATTTATGAGGCTAGCTAGCTCAAGCTGTTATGCTCTTTTTTTCTATCCTTTCTGCTAACCAGTTTTCTGTTATTTTACAGAAGTACAGTTCTGGTCAAAAGTTTGGACACATTACTATTTTTAATGTTTTTGAAAGATGTCTCTTATAATAACCAAGCCAGCATTTGATCAAAAATACAGAACAAAACAATTTGTGAAATATTGTGAAACATTACAATGCCTTTCTGATTTAATATACTTTAAAATATAATGTATTTCTGTGATGTAAAGTTGAATTTATTAGCCATTACACTAGTCTTCAGTGTCACATGATCCTTGATGATCCTTATCATTCTGTTATGCTGATTGAGGAGTATTCATTTATCTAGCCTATTTCTATTTGTTTGCATCAATTGTAAAAAAAAAAATTATTTCAAAATATTCCAATCGTTTAACTAATTATTTATATATCTGTGTGCAGTGCATAAGTATTATTACAAGCTTTTTATCCAAACATCTTCTATAGAACTATGGCACACACATCTCGTGTGGATACATTTTACCTCAGCCAGCATTGTCATAACGTAATTTTTTAAAAATCTGTTTGAGATTGAATGCATGTCAGCTTATGTTGAAACCAAATTTTTATATCTATGCTACATGTATATGATACAGTTTAGATAAATGTCTCCAAGTTTCTAATTAATTCCCATAAATATTAATACTAGTTGTATTAAATGAAGGGAAGAACAATATTTGGGTGGCACAGTAACAGGAACTCAATAGACTGCACACATATTATGGTTCTTTTTTGAGCTCCCCAAAGGGTTGCTAGCACAAAGTCATCAATATACAGGGTAGGGGAAATTCTGAATTCTTCCTCTGACAAGAGTGTTCACTTGAAAGCACAAATCATTGGTAGACCTTCACCTGAACAATGTCAGAAGAAAGTACCGTCTCCAAATTATCTTCTTTGTTCAACAAGGCTTGGAGCATTTCAATTATAGGAACATACACAGTTGACTGTGTGTCTTTACCTATTACAAATTCCTCAAGGAAATTACCAAAGGAAACTCTCTAGCTGTATATGAGGCACTTATGAAAATGGTTTGGAAAATGGAGCCTTTGCAGATACATTATGTATACATTGCATTTTGAGAGAAAGTACATCCAAGTTTGTGTTGAAGCTGAGAATGAAACTCATCTAGATTTTCCTCATCAAATTCAAGCGACTCATCAAAATGAAAATCACTGTGGTTATGGACATCATAGGTGGTGGGATCAACAAAAGAAGACATGTCTTGCTTCAATTGCTGTAGGCCTGGGGAAAAAATCATTATGCTTTGAAGACACATGTTTCTCAGAAACACACATCCTCATAAGGGCAGTGTACTCTTTTCTGCACTCTGAAGTGTGTGTACAAATGTCTTCACTACATGGGCCTTAAATCACAAAGCTGGCATCTGAGGACAGCTTCATGGGTTATTTGCATTTTTGTGCAAATGATTTTTGGAAAAATTAACCTTGATGGCATTAAATGAGTTAAATGTGCAGACAGATTTTGTGGAGGCATAGTAGAGGAGATGCAAGCATGTTTTAGTCTTTAATGTTTGATTAAATTACCTTTTTTCAGTAATGAAAGTGCAAAGCTAACATGCCCTTCATATGTATTCCCTTCCTTGTACTTGCAAGAAGGAATAACAGATCATAATTAAAAAGGTATTAATATAGTTTACTCACAACACTGATAATTATTCAAGTTAGAAAACTGCATAAACTTCATTAACTTCCAAAATTAAGAAATAATTTGCATTTTCAAAACAGTCTTCCAAATTTAACATTAAACAGTGATGGGTAGTAATTAAATTTTTAAATAATTGTCAATTGATAAGGCCCATGTACTCTATAATTTTGTTAAAATGAAATAATTGATGCTAAACTGCTAAATTGTTACTTAAGTATCATTAACTGAGCTAATTAATTTATTAAAACATGAAATAGTAAATTATCCTATTATATTATTATTAGTACATGTCCATAATGTTTTTTTTTCTATTTTTCTCAAAGTACAAGATGAATTTAAAACTACAGGAGCGTCGCTAGCTGCATGTCGAAGTAGTTAAATAGCTAGCTCAAACTCAAATGTCTGTAAGTGTTCACCGTGGCAGGTCTGTCTGAATCGCGTCATTCTGCTTCTCATCTTCAACGTTGCATGCGCAAATAAGCCTCATTTACAATAGTTTCACTTGAACAGAAATAATTAAGTTCTGTGAACCTAATTTAAAATGCCTTAAACAGAATATATTAGATACTCAGTCAAAATAATTAATGTCGACAGAGCAGAAAAAATAAGATGAATGTATTTTATTATGTTGGCTTTGTAGAAGCCAACATTCTGTTTTCCTATTTCAGCTTAGACAAAAATTTATAAAATTTAATGCAGCCTAGGGCTTTTGAGCCACAAGCACCAAATTCGGATATATTGTAGACCCTGGGCTGAAGTTTGTTGCTATTACTTTTCTAAGAGATCCGAGTACTGGTACTTCCAGTACTGGGTCTCAAAGTGGCCTTTTTTCCCCATAGACTCCCATAATAAATTTGGAGGTTTATAACTTGGCAAGCTTTTGAACTATCTACACCAAAGTCGGCCAGCTCCTTTAGGGTGATACTCTGAACAAAGGTTTAAACCGACTGGCCTTTTGGTTGTGCCGCAGCCCCGCCCCCAAAATATGCAAAAACAAAAAACTTTTTACAACATGGACATGTGACATATCAAAACACTCAGAACAATGAGGGGAACTTCCTCAGAAGTATTTGGATGACGTCACATGCTCGTCTCCACTTGCCTCCAAATGTTTTGGCACCCTATCTTTCTGTCCACTTGCCTCCAAAAGTAACACTGACCCTTATGTCCACTTACCTCCAAAAAGCACCGGCCTTTGCGAATACTTGCCTCGTCAAAGCCAACATCAAAGTTTGTCGCGACGAACTTTACAAATCTAGTTGAGTTTACAATGCATCATCTTTCACAGTGTAGGTGGTTTGTGGATGTACTGGTTGCAACAGCACTGTGACACCTCAGGAATGTTGTTACCAAGAAAACCATATACATTCCTGTCACACTCTCTCCTTGCCCTGTTTATCCATGACTGGTGACCATGCTATAATATTCACCAGGACTGGAACATTGATCCATTTTAAGACACCACACCTGATGAAGCGGTCAGTTGTTGCTTTGGGCACTTTTGTATCTTTACTGCTGTTAGGAGATCCACCATCCTAGTCTATCGCCACATCTTTACTTCTTTTTGGTTAGACAATCTGAAAAACAGTATTTTTTTTACATACAACAGAAAATAGGCAATATTTGCATGGCCCTTAATGATTGCCATCAGATTTTTATAGATTTAATTAATCTATGTGGAGCCATCTTGTAATAAGGAGGCTGCGGAATCCATGTGGCAGCTACAGCATGCCAATTAATTCCCCTAAAGAATTTAACCACTGCCATGGAGACTGCCAAAGCTCTCTTTAAACACGTGACTGGACAGTTGACTGAAATGCGCAAGACAACATGTGCAAATAGCAAAAACTGTGTGCAAAAACAGCATGCAAACAGTTTGATATGGGTGGTGCTCTGTACATGGATGTATATTTTAATATTTGGTGTAGGTCAGTGCAGTCCATACAGTTGAGTGTGCATGTGTGTTTGTGTGTATTCTGCTCGGTACAGTTCAGTTCATTTATTAAGGGGTCTGATGGCTTGTGGAAATAAACTGTTACACAGTCTGGTTGTAAGGGCCAGAATGCTTCGGTACCTTTTTTTCAGATGACAGGAGCCTGAAGAGCATGTGTGAGTGGTGTGTGTGGGGTCATCCACAATGCTCTTGGCTTTGCGGATGCAGCGTGTAGTGTAAATGCTCGCGATGGAGGGAAAAGACTCCAATGATCTCAGGTGTCCTCACTATCTGCTGCAGGGTCTTGCGATCAGAGATGGTGTAATTCCCAAACCAGACAGTGATGTAGCTGCTCAGAATGCTCTCAATGGTCCCTCTGTAAAACCTAGTCAGGATGGGGGAGGGCTTTCCACATAGGAACAACAGGGAAATGTTGAAGATGTCAGTGAAGACATCTGCTAGCTGATCTGCACATTCCCCGAGCACCCTGCAAGCACCCTTCCGAGGGGTTAACTCTACCAGCGAGAAGTTGGCCCCCCACCCAACGCAAAACATCAGCAAAATAGTCTTGTTCGTTTGTGCTCCGTTTGTGCTGGTTAAAATTACGAGTGAGAATTTCTGATAGCAAAGGGAAATGTGCTGAAATTCTTGTCTGTGGCAGAAATATACTTTTGAAAAAAACAGGCTAGAAGAAAAATACTAATGGCAATTAATTGTTTTATCCAAATCAATACTGTTTGCAATTCTGGCAATATGTAATGAGATCTTGGATATTCTTTAAATGACTAATGTGAGTTGATTAAATGAAAACACACTGATACCTATCTTGTCTTACAGACATTGTTGAACCTGGAACCAATACACCTACAGTCAAGTCATGCCACAGAGTGAAGATCCTCTGTGAAGATCCTCTCCATAGACCCAGAATATGTTAGAACTTGGCAAATCGTGTTGAGATGTTCACACAATTATCAAGCAAGTGAAAGGGAGCTCATTTGTGATCCTGTGTATGCTGAATGGCTTGCAGAAGTGAATTGGCTGGGATCTCATTCTCACCTTGCCTGAAGCATGGAAGCATGGCAGGAGAAGCGGGGTGTGCATACTGTGAGTACTGTGTGTACATGAATAAAACCTCAGAGTGAGTTGTCTGGGTGTGAAAAGATTTGTATGATTCAGCGCATGACAGATTATCTGCTTATATACTGGGTATAATATTTCTATATGTCTTTCTCTCGCTCTCTCTCTCTCTCTCTCTCTCTCTCTCTCTCTCTCTCTCTCTCAATATACAACAAAATGTATTATAAGCTAATTATTAAAAAGTTTTTGAAACTCTAACCATTTTTAAGTCTGTAATCATAGTCACATTTTTTATTCTAAACTAAAAAAAATCTCTGCATTATAGCTATAACAATAAAAGAGACTATAAAAAATGCATTTTATAAGAGAATTTTTTTTTAGATGAATTTGCGGTCTGTGTTCACTGCTGAGCAACAGCGTATCCTTGAGCGTTACTATGAAAGTGGGATGACCAATCAAAGCAAAAGCTGCTTCCAGCTCATTCTTCAGTGTGCTCAGGAGACCAAGCTTGACTTCAGCGTTGTCCGGGTTAGTCACTGCTTATTTAATAAACTTTATAACACCTTGGGACTTGGGGAATTGTTTTGTTTAGCAGCTAAGGGAATTGAAGAAATAAAAATGTCCAAAAATGTTAAAATAAAATGTCATGATTTCCTTATGTTCTTGTTTACAAAGACTGGTGCAAAAAACATCAAGTTCTGAAGGCAGAAACACTTTGTTGATTTTTGTCTCATTTTTGTCTCATTTCCTCATCAACAAAGTGTTTCCACCTGCAGTTTTGTTTTTTTTATTGTTGAAATACTGTTCTGTTTCAACTCTGTATAGTATTGTATGTGAAAATGCGACCCCAAATATTTAAACTATCCTGGCACTCAACAACCATGCCACAGACATGCTTTTCTTTATTCTGGTGTTTGTTTTGAACATTAAATGGTGGACTGTACCAGCTTGAATATATTCTCTTCATTGCTGCCACATGACTGACTGATTGGGTACATTTGTGAATAAGCAGTAAGAACTAGGGATGTACCGATCCAATATTTTGCATTCAATGCGATCAAGCATTTTGAGTGGATCGGGTATCGATGGTGCCTGACCGATCCAAATTTGATACCCGTGGTCATGGGTGCCGGAACCATTATATGTGGGTGGGACAGGACACACCCACTTTTTAAGACAAATAATATTCGGCCACCTACTTTTACCGTCTCTATTCAGCGCATGTGTCTTTTTTTTTTTATATTTCTTTTCAGAGCACCAGCAGTCGAATCCATTCTGCTTGAGGAATGCCCTAATAAATTAAACCATTCCGCATTTTACCTACAGCATTGACCACGCTCCTGCTTCCTGAAATCCATGGGCGTCGGAACCATTATTTGTGTGTGGGACAGGACACACCCACTTTTTATTTGCTTCCGACGCCCATGCCCGTGGTGGTTTATTAATGAACAGCAAACATCATAGACTATTGCTTAAACTTATAAGAAAAATACACTTATATATTAAATTGCATTAATGAAAATAAATATAATAAATTTTGCAGGAAATATGTTGCACAACCGCCTGCGACAGATAGGCAAGTTTAGCAGGCACCCTTTCCATCTACCTCAGCACGTTAAACATGTCGCTCATTTGGGTGCAAAGTTTACTGTTTAATACATTTTGCACTGTGTTTCAAGAGTTCTAATTTAAGATTCACTTTAAAATATTGCCTTTTCTTCAGAAAATAATTTTATTTAATAATTGCAGTATATATGATTTAGATTGTTATACCACTAACTGTTAAAAGTACTGTTTGCTACTGCATTAATACTTTTTTAAGGTTTCTTGTGTTTTCATTTTTCATCCAGTAATGGGGATTTTTGTATTTCTTTGCCAGAAACAAATAAATCTTAATAACTATACATTCTTTAGCTTTAAAGGTAGAAGAGAACACAGATATCGGATCGGTATCGGCCGATACTGGCAAACGCCGGTATCGGCCGATACTGGCAAACGCCGGTATCGGAATCGGATTGGAAGAGAAAAAGTGGTATCGGTACATCCCTAGTAAGAACTGGCCTGAATGAATACTTCTGCTTTCAGATATTAAATACCCATTCCAAACATTGTTCCACACAATATTTAGTTTTTTTTTAAGGGTACAACAAACATTTCTGAAAAATAAATATATTAAATATAAATATGTTGCTCACCACTGAGTTTATTAAAGGGTAATTCCCTCAGTGTGTTTGGTTAGGAATGTTTTCAGAATAGACTTGAGAGAGTCTCTTTTTTTCTATTGAGTGGTTAGTAATGGGAAAAACTAAAGTGGTTGTTGCATTAACAGTTTGCTATTTGTTTTTTTCAGACATGGGTAGGCAACAAAAGACGAAAGCTGGCTTCCAAAGCTGATAAGAATGGTGTGGTGTGTTTGTCTGACCATGCCATTGTCAGAGCTGGAGGAACTCTAGGCCCGGTATTAACGAGTGATATGGCTGCTGTTTGTAGTGTTCAGCATGGGCCTTCTACGGTTCACCTTCTTTCTCCCCAAACCACCTGCCCTTCATCTTCCTCCTCCACTTCCTGCTCCTCCTCCTCTTCCTCCTCCTCCTCTCCTCCATCCTTTAATGGATCCAAAAACAAAAATGATGTTATAGTGACTGGTGCTTACTCTCTCCCACGCATTGTCGATCACTTAGGCTCTTCATCCCAGAGCAGGACAGCTGCAAAAGTAGTACAACTAAATCCTAATACTGAATTGAGTCTGCATTCTCAGCCTCTCTTGCACCCAGATGTGGTGTCCCTCCAACACAAATCTCATCATATCCCCAGCTCCAGTACCTTCATGTTTAGTCAGATGAAAATGCCTCGAGACCTAGCATCAGTTGTCCCCAGCTGGGTTAAGCAATGTGGAGCTCAACAGCACCAGCAATGGCCCCCAACTTCACACTTACAAACAATGACAAACCTACACCAAACTGCCCCAGTAGGTACTACAGAAAGTGGGGTCAGAATCCAGCAGGTGTTCACCATTGCTGGGTTAGCAGAGGCCTCACAACGACCTTCAAATGAAAAGAATCAAGATTGCCGGATAAGAAATACATGTGTGCCTGATTCATCAGAAACGTTTTCAATTGCAATGGAAACAGGGAATGTAGATGACGAATATTTAAGGGAAGAAGAGCTGGCAAACATGGGTGCCCAGATGCAGCTGAGCAAGTCAGGAAGTAGCAATGTTAATGGAGAGGAAAACAGTAGGCTCTTATCAGAAGAGCCTTCAACAATTACTAGCCAGGCTTTGTACACTGTGACATCAAAGAACCTACTGGAGGTGGCACATAGTTCCCCAAGTTCTGTGCATTTTGGAGAAAAAGGGTGCCAGACCAACACTGCTTTGCTGCTTGATTCAGGCCCCAGTAGCAGATATCCATTAAGACACTTTGCAGAGTCCTCTCCATCAAGAATACCCAATCTCAAGGTATAATAAAGATGATTTTCTATTTGTAATTTTGTAAATTAATTTGCAACTTGGTGAATAAATATTGATAAATATTTTATCAATTGTTCATCAATAATTTAGTTTAATGAGGAATTCATTTAAAATAGTAAATATTTCTTTTCTGTTACCAGTATTAAACCTATTCATTTAAATGAAAGAGACGACTGTCTGTCATGGGTGAGTGTAAATGAAAAAATATTGACCACAGCCTATTGGAAATAAGGTTTGAGATAGCGATTCAGACATTGAGGCAACTTGATTGCCACTTAATAATTTTAGCATTGCCATTTGGTTGACAGTAATAGGGGAATGTAAATTGTTCCAAATTATAAAAATATGTATTCAGATTGCAATCAGGATTACAGCATTTTGTTAGGGCACCACTTCATGCTAGTACAGTTAGCCAGAAAACATTTTAGAGTTATTTAATGGGATGTTTTAATGGCATATGTGAGAGAGAAAAAATAAAATGTTAGCAATTTTTACACAGTAACTTATTATTGTAATGTTTAAATTATTAACTGATGTTTTGTTGATTACATTAGTGTTTAAATGAAACTCGTGTTGAAAAATGGTGTCCAATCTTACCCGCAAAGGGTCGATATGGGTGCAGATTTTCATACCAATCAAGCAGGAGCCACACCTGATTCCACTTGCTTAATCAGTTGATCCTGGCTTTCGAGTGAAGTGTGGCTTCTGCTTGATTGGAATGAAAACCTGTACCCACACCGGCCCTTTGTGGATAAGAATGATCACCCCACAGAGTATTATATTGTATAAAAGACTTGAGAATCACACTCAATTTAAATTAAATATAAAATTAAATATTTCAGTAGTCATTTTTACATAAATGACCCATAAAATGTGTATATTTTGAAATTTATTGCGAACTTTTGAAACAAAGTATTATGCCACGCTTAATAAATTAATTAAATCATTGATTTAATTAATTAAATGAATTACATCAATGATTTAATTAATAAATTAATTAAATCATTGATTTAATTAATTAAATGAATTACATCAATGATTTAATTAATAAATTAATTAAATCATAAATCATTGCAGATTTGGTTTATCAGTAGGTTCTCCATCCATCTGCATTATTCTTCAGTTTATCAAATGTATCTTAATAGAATTACTACTGCTTCTTGCCAATACTGTGCAAGAGAATTGACTTATTACTGTTCAAAATTACAACAAAACAAACATGTCTTAGTTTTACTCAAACTCAGTCCTGTTTAAATAATTCATGTGTAACATCTAGTCAAGTCTAATGCCAGTATTAGCAGTTGTTAATATTAGTTATTATTAAATCCTCACTAAGCAGGCTTAAATCAATTCAGAATGTGTCTCTAGATGTTGATAGATGACTAGCAACAGCGGTGTGAGACTAGATGTCTTCCCTGTCAAATTCAGGAAATTAAATTTCAGTCTACTGTGTTTTCAAGTGTATTGACCCTCTAAACTGATGAAAATAATTGTGAAGACCTTGCAAAGTATTCTTCAGATTTTGCCAAATATCTTACCTCAGTATACAGTGGGTGTCATGAGGCTCTCTAAAGGGCAGTGGCATGGTGAATGGGACACAAGGCATGTTTAGGCATTCTGTTTACAACACTGTTAGCAGTGCTCCTTTTTCCTGCCCTAAGTGTGGCATGCTTCCTGCAAACCTAGGACAACAGATGCCTTGTAGAGTGAGGGGTGTCATTATCTGATGTGCATAGCCGGTGGGAAAAAACCGGTCTGTGAATTTATGGTCAGTGTGGTGGTGGAAATTTAACAGCTAATATAAACCAGGCAGTTTAGAAAAGAACAACTAACAAAACGGAAATCTGCTGCTTAAAAGTATTAGTTACTTTAGCATTATAAGAATAACTGATTTTATCTTGTATATTTTTTGTTAATCAAATGAATGAATATCATGGTATAAATATATAACTGATTATCAGCACATGCCTATAGCTGACAATGCAATCATGTTTTAGAAAATGTTTAGTTCTTCGTTTTATTAATTGCTAATTACATCTTTTAACAAAAACTTAAGTCTTAAGCATTTTAAATGTATTTTAATGCTTTAAGGATAAGCATTATGGGACACATTACAAAATGGAATGATTTTCTAATGACTAGTTTAATCATAAGATGTTTTATGTCTTTTCTTAGGTAAGTATCATGTCATCTCCCTGGCTTCTTAGCAGCTCCCGTAAAAGAACGGTGAGAGCACCCAGGTCTTTCTATTATGCCTTGTATTCATGTTCAGAATGTGAACAAGCACCCTTTATAAATCTTGTTCATATGCAGCTCCAGGATAGGACTCAGTTTAGTGATGAAGATCTGTACACGCTAAAGAGGTACTGGGACAACGGCATGACCAGTCTGGGCTCTGTCTGCAGAGAGAAGATTGCAGCAGCTGCCACTGAGCTCAGCGTGGACAGTGAAATTATCAAGGTCTGTAGGTTACGTTTGTTATTTCTGGACCCTGAAGTGTTTTTTTTTTTTCTAATGGTTTAAATAAGGAAAGGCTTTTATGGATATATTGATATTAAATAATGATTATAACCATCAGCATCAAGTCAGAATTGTTTTTCAATAAACTCATGTTTTAACACATGCAGAGATGTGTGTGATCTTGACTGATGTCTTTCCTGACTTTGCTTGATTTTGACAGGCTTTCTTGGCTCAGCAAGGAAGGTGTTTAAGTTGAAATAGATCAGCCTATTGATGTTCAGTGGTAGATGAATAATCAGGTTGTAGAACCCAGTGTGTGAGGGTGTGGAGGAAGACCTGGTTGGCAGGTGTGATTCTAGCAGTGCTCCGGGCTCACATTTATTCACACTGCGCTTTTCAGCTCATTTTCAAAAACTCAATCAAAAAAAAAAAAAACAAACCAACTGAAAAAGGTTTGTTATTAGTTCACAATCCTCTGTGTTTGTGTGTTAGCCACTGCCAGTTCAGTTACACATACACTCTAGTTCCAGATGTCAGAATCATTAATAAGTATCATAGAATTTTTTACACTTTTTTTTACCAGTTTTTCACAGAGCCCTGTGCCCACACATTCACATGCTCATTCATACCTAGAGGTAATTTATCATTGTCAATCCAGCTCCTAGCTACTATTGTTTTTGTTAGAAAACTGGAGAGCCTGGAGGAAATTCATCTAGACACTCAGGACCAGTTTAAGATGACTTGGGTTAAAAAGGATTGATATGATATTAGTACTGTATCAACAAAAAGAAATTGCTACAATTGCGTAATTCTACAGATTGTATGTAAATATAAGGTGTAAAATTAAGGAATTGTAGCAGTTTGTTACATGTCCATGCATACACACTTTTTGCTCTTAAACATTAACTGTTAAAATTTTTAATGCAGACATGGATTGGTAACCGCAGAAGGAAGTATCGACTGATGGGTATTGATATTCCACCTCCCAAAGGTGGGCCAGCGACCTTTCCTAAAGTAGCCAGTACAGAGCTACAATCACCTTTGACCCCTGAGGGAGACAAGCCTAAGTCTGTTGAGCCACCACAGGACAGCGAGCAGAATGGTGCAGTGTCACTTATTTTATCTAAATGTAAATCTAAATGACATTTTCTATTTAAGTGTATTTTACTGTATCAGTAATTGTGTATCTGTTGGTCAAGCCTTTTTCAGTCATTATGGTTTTGTGGTTTTTATGCTTGATTTGGAATTTAAACAAATACGTTTGTAATTTCTTTAAAGATGGAGCAAGTGACTCTTATCTGAGGGAAAATGATGAAAGGACTGATGGACTGAATAGATCTGGTGTCACTGAGAATGTGGTAGGTTACAGTTTATCTCACATACATTTAATATTTTAAATGTATGATTGGATTTTTTTCAGTACAGCTTTGTTTACACTGAAATGACACCAATCAAAGGTTTGAAAAGTGTAAAATTACAAATATAAATATATGTATCTTGATATAGTATAAGGGTCTTCACTACAGCTCTTAAAATTAGGTAAATACAACCTTAGGTGAGCATTACATGACACATTACACCTTGTCATTATTTATTTAACAAATTAAAGCCAAAGTGGAGAAGCCATGTGTAGGGAAAAAAGTGCGCCCCATATTACTTCACATATCAGTCTCTCACATCGCTTACAAAAATTTTGCTCAATTTTATTTACATTACTTCAGTCCATTGAGGTTTGGGGCAGTTCTTTATGCACTCCTCTTTTAAGGTCCTGTCTCAGCATTTCATTCAGGTTGAGGTCTGGAATTTGACTGGGCCATTGCAACATCTTGATTCTTTTCTTTTTTGGCTATTCTGTAATAGATTTGCTGGAGTGCTTGGGATCATTGTTGTGTTGCATGACACAATTTCAGCCAAGCTATAGCTGTCAGATAAATGACCTCATGTTTAACTCAAGAATACTTTGGTATAAAGAGATAAGATGTAAGATGCTTATGTCCTGTGGTTGCAAAACAAGCCCAAATCACGCTCCATCAACATGCTTGACATTTTGGAATGAGGAATGAGGATTAGTGCTTATATGCTGTGTTTGGTTTTTGCAAAACTTAGCACTGTGCATTATGGCCAAACATCTCCACTTTCAGAAATCTTGATGGTTTGTTCTGATACAACGTTATACAATCCTAAGCTGTGCTGCCTTTGTTCTCGTTTTAGAGAGCAGAGGCTTTCTCCTGGAAACCCTATACAAGCCATATTTGATCACTTTTTAATTGTACTGTCATGAACTATAGCATTAATATTTTAACTTTTGCCTGTAGAATTTGAAATGAGATATAGGTCTTTTTTGCTGTGATGTCCACTCCTGTGAAGAAGACAACTGTAATCAATGAGAACGATTATTCACATTCTAGAATGATGGACTTCAAATTGTCAAATTGGCCTTATAACCCTTCCCAGGTTTATGGGTAGCAACAACTGCTTCTCTAAGATGCCATTTCTCCCTAATTAAATAATGGCACAGTGTAATATGCGATATGTTGTTCATCTGAGTTTGTATTTATTTTGCCCTGATTCATAAAACCATAGAGTTCAAGAGGGTGTATCTTTTTTCACGTTATAGTATGTGATATACAGTTGTTGACATTGTACTTTGATTGCATTTCAAAACAGAAAATTGAAATAATTGGTGAAGGTGATGATGAAGATGACAGTGATGTGATTGCCAGTGACATGGAACACATGCATAATCTTTTAGAGTACAAAGTAAGTAGTTAATGGAATGCATTTCATTTTAATGAATTTTCTTTTTCATCTATTTGCTATTGCTACTTTTACTAATTGTTAATAAATGCACTGGGGATAAGGTTTTGTGTAGATTCTCAGCTACTAAACAGCCAATCAAATTTCATAATTCATGGTTTCCTATCTAGTCTTTTCACTGACTGCAGATATGCCAAAATCCACCTTGGAATATTGATGCTATATGATGTTTGCAGAAAACTGTATCAGTGCATCAGTGATTTCTCCTAGGCACACATGGTGAATGGCAAGTCATGTGTAAATCTGTCTGCTGCCACTCAACTATAATCTGCTACCTCAATGGAAAAAAAAGTTTCTGCATCCTGACAAGATTACGAGTTTGCTCTTTTCTGCTTTCTGATCTCTAGACACCATCAGCTTTACCAAGAGTGGTGTTTGTATGCAAGTGTAAATAAATAAGTCTTCACAAATTATCCAAAATTAAAAATAATATAATTTATAATTATAATAATAATTATAATGTATAATTATAATAATAATTTTTCAATAATAAAAAATCTGGAATAAAAGGCCTTCTGTAATATTCAGCATTATTTATTTAAAATTGTTTGGGTAATTTTTGTTTATAGTCATATCTTTCTATATATTATCTGCTCACAGGACTGCTGTTTACTCATTGATCTAATTCAATATGATTAGGATAGTGAATGCAAATAAGTTGGTTTAAATGTTTGAAATTTATCCTACTATGTGTATTTTAGCATGAGGAAGTCCAGTATCTTGAGAGTGAGCTAGAGAGGCAAAAACAGAAGTACCATGAGCTGAGGACCTTTACTAAAAGCCTACTTTCAGCACTGAAGAGCAGCAACACAGAAAAGCAGCATGTATGTATAGCAAAACACCATTATGGGGAAAATCTACACTGAAAATGTACATAGAAGTAGCTCTGTGCTTTATGCTCATCATGCAATGTCTATGGTAGGACCTTTTAGCCAACCTACCTCACCAAGTGGAAGAAGATTTTGCATCGAGTCCAGAAAGGAATTCTGAGTCTAGCATTGAGATGATCACCAATCAGAAGGATTCCTCTGTATCAGAGGGGGAGGGAGATGCTGAGCCCAAGAGACAGTAGTCCATCCTCTCCTGTATAAACTCACATGCACTAAACTTTGCCTGTGGTAGATTCCCAAGAATTGTAACAAATACACTGCAGCCTTTTTGCTGCTTCAATCCAGTCTTACATCAATAAACTTCTCCAATTGAGTTTCTTCACTTTGATGCCCTTGTTTTTTACTGCTGTTGATAAGATTCTGATAATCAGGTATTCAGTGTTTACGTTCAGATAGCATTAATCTTTTACATAAGATTTAGCATATTGATAATGTACCTGTGATTTATTTATGCACACCTTTATTTGACAAACTTGGATGTACTCGATTGCAACAAAATCTTATACATATATAACTGTTTGATTATGCAAGGTATGAATTGGTTTCTGTATATAATAATTTTTAATCAAGAGCTTCCTGATACTTTGTTCCATGTTTTTATATGATGTTATTGATTATCAGTACATTTACATTTTCAAACCTGCACAGGTTTTTTGTAGTGTCTATAAAGAAACATGTCTTCTATATTTATTAATGCAAACACCAGTTGTACCATCAAATAAAACCCTGTTAAAGAGCACTTAATGTGAGAGTAACTAGTATGAAAGTATAAAAACAGTACAGAGTAGGGTTGTGACATGCATATTCCTTGATTGTATTGAGGGAAGACAAGCCATGCATGTGGCTTAAATGGAACATGTTACAATGCACGGTATTATAAGGAAGATGTTTTTGGTTTTGCGGGCATTAATTAAAAATTTCTAAATCAGTGACATGGGAGTGGGTGTAAGTAGGTGTTGCACTTTTAACAGTTAAAAAACCAAACACATTTTTTATAAACATCCAGATTTTAAACACCACTATGCCAATGTTGTGTAAGAACAACCAGCATTCAGACCCACATGTTTATGTACAGTATTTTGCCTATGTAATGTAGATAAAAGTTGTGGAGTTATCGTAAGCCTTACTTATTGTAAGCCATTCTTCGTTTTCTTTCTTTGTTTTTATCCTCCATGTCAATGTTAAAACCGCTTTCTGCTAATGTCACACATGCGCACTGAACACTCTCTCCGCCCATATTGACAAGATACGCCCCTTTCTGCTCATTGGCTACATGTTAGTTTTGTATTTGTTTTGTTTGTCGCCCGACTCAGTTTTCTGAAGCATTTCTCAAACAACGGAGACCTTTAAGGCAGCTGCAATAAAAACCCTGGCGAAGTTGTTCCATGGACAAATAATTTTTGAAGTATTAACTATACTCCTAACCAAATATACATATATATATATATATATATATATATATATATATATATATATATATATATATATATAAAGTTAAAAGACAGCACTTCAAGTACATTTTCATTGCTTAATTCCAAACGTATTGTCGTTGTGTACAGAGGCAAAATTATAAAAATTGGCAAAGTTAAAATACTAATGGACCAAACTGTAAATATGAATAATAAATATCCAGCCAACAGTGTCCTGAAACCAAAAACTGACAGTGTTACCAGGTTTGCAGGAACCTAAAGATACCAGGAATCTGCCGTATAATATAACTGGATTGATCCTAATAATAATAATAATAATAATAATAATAATAATAATAATAATAATTGTTATTGAATTTAAAATAAATTGAGTAATTATTTGAATATGTAATAAATAATAGTTATAAACTGTGTGCAGGGGAAAGCCCTAGACCTAGTTGCGTCAAACTCGACGTCAATCCGCCGCTGTGTTGCTATGGGGCGCGCGGAGGCGGCCATATTGGCCATGTTCATGTCAATGGGAAAGTAAAGAGGCGGCCGGGTCAGTTTATAGTCCAATACTCGAGCCGATCCTGCTAGAGCGAGTCTCTGGCCGAGCTGCGTCCCAAAGTCAAGATTTACTGGCAATATTATCTGAATGAACATTAACGTCTGAGTTGTGTGTGACTGTAAACCTGAGCTCGTCAAGCTTCTGCGGCGAAGACATGGCACGCCATACGCGACTCTAGTTCTACCTTATGATGCCTTTTGCCCGTCCAATGCATTCCTGGCACAAAATGGAGGTGCACAGCTTAAGCGGCGAGGTATGTTAACTGCTATTTTCGCTTATGGGGAGTGTATAAATATGTCAAAACAAAAGGCTCAGATTTATACTGTTTTGTGTACCTCTTCTGTAATGCTTTGCTTTGCTAGCTAGCTACTGCGCAGCGAGAGGTAGCAAAGTTGCTAGCTAGCTAGTTATTCAGCTCTATACTGCCAAGCATGCTGAGTCGTTGTGCTCTCCATTTTCACAAACTTTGTTGGGTGTTTAAAGTAAACTAGCTAACTGGTGTTTGACTGTAGTGCACTGACTGTGGATGTGCAGTATTCTTCAGCCGAATGCTTTAGGAAAACATGCGAGACGACATCACTTTTTGATTTATCAGCTGCATTCCAGTGACTGGTCTTCAGCGATAATGTAAGCTGTAATCTGTACAGCAGCTATCCGTAACCACAATTAATGTCATCTGTCCTGCCTTTGAGCATGTGTAGGGGATTTTAGGGTTATATTCACAGTATGCGTCTGAGCGACTCTGTGAAGGGCCAAATTGTGATGGTTAGATGCCTAGGTGGGAACCTCTCCAAAACGGCAGGTGGAGGCAGTGTCATGCTCTGGACAATGTTCTGCTCGGAATCTTTAGGTTCTGGTGTGAAAGTTAAAATACTTATGGACCAAACTGTAAATATGAATAATAAATATTCAGCCAACGGTGTCCTGAGACCAAAAACTGACAGTGTGACAGTGGTTTGCAGAAAGCTTCTGATACCAGGAATCTGCTGTATAATATAACTGAATTGATCCTAATAATAACACTACTACTACCTATAATATTGCTAATATTAATAATGATACTAATAATGATAATACTACTACTAATAATATTTATAAATAATAAACATAAAAAAAATATTTGAAAATGTAATAATAATAATAGTTATAAACTGTTTTCCAACAGGGGAAGTGAAGGGGAAAGCCCTAGATTCAGTTGCGGCAAACTCAGTGTCAATCCTCTGTGTTGCTATGGGGCACACGGAGGCGGCCATATTAGCCATGTTCGTGGCAATGGGAAAGTAAAGAGGTGGCCGGGTCAGTTTACAGTCCAATACTCGAGCCGGTCCTCCTAGAGCAAGTCCCAAAGTCAGATTTACTGGCGATATTATCTGAATTAACATTAACATCTTAGTCGTGTGTCATTGTAAACCTGAGCTTGTCAAGCTTCCGCAGCGAAGACATGACCTAGGCTTAGATGCCTAGGTGGGAAAGTCTTCCAAAACGGCAGGTGGAGGCAGTGTCATGCTATGGGCAATGTTCTGCTCGGAATCTTTGGGTTCTGGCGTTCAATGTGGCTGTTAATTTGACACATGCTACCCTACCTAAACTCTTTTGCAGACCAAGTATTCCCCTTTATGACAGTGAAGTTCTCTAATATCCTGCTCTTTCAGCAAGGTAATATGCCCTGCCGCTCTGATCCATGGATGCCCCACCTGGCAACCTACAGGACTTAAAGGACCTGCTATTACCATGTTAGTGACAGATACCACAGCACACCTTCAGAGGTATTGTGGGGGTAGTCCATTCTGCAGTAGGTCAGAGCTGTTTTAGTGGCACAAGAGGATCATAAACTGCCTGACATTAGAAAGGCTATGTCAAAAATGAAGTCGCTGAATAGTCACAATGAAGCCTTCGACAGCCTAGATAAAAAAAAAAGTGTTTTTCACTTAATGGTTAGCATTTCATAAATAAACTTTTCATATTTATTGTAACAGCACATACTACTGTTATCTTTCAAGTAGAACTAATAAACCTTAGTGTGTTTACTGAATTAAGCCAGATTTACACTATGATTTTTAAGCTTGTTTTTGATGGTGGAGACAGACATCACGCACAAAATTCTGCGTCTCAAGACCCAGTCTCATTCATTGATGACATAAAGTGGATGTAGTAATTTTCTTTTATCAGAGCCTGTGTTAGACTCTTTTCATATAGTCTCTCATGGAGAACATGTTATTGCAGTCTGTTATAGAGTTCATGTTTCATTTGGATCATCTTGTGACGAACAAATTTAAGGTGCTGAAATTGTACCCTAAATGCTATATAGTGCATTCAATATTAACAGTCTAAATATTATACAAAATGGTACTGCTTAACATAGCAACAAAGAGGAAATTCAAGTCAGCTTTATTGTCATGAAAGTGTATACTTTCCCACTGTCGGACGAATAAAGGTGGATCTTCTATACATACATGCATGCATACATACATCTTGTGTGCTTTCAGAACACAGCACAACAAATGAAAAACAACTTCTACTGTGGCATCAATGAATGTGATATACAGTATGTAGACGACATACAAGACAACAACATATCCAGACATGTTCTCCAAAATGTACCAACAGCACAAATTAAGTGTGAATGTTATAGAACATTCAGTATTGTATAAACTCATATTCTTATTACCGTTTCACTACTTGCACATAACAAATTGGTGCAGAAATGTAGTGGGTTTATAGAACAGAGCATTAAGCCCCGTTCACACTGCAGGTAAAAGTGGCCCAAATCTGATTTTTTTTGGGTCAAGTGACCAGGTCAGACTCCTTCAGGAGTAGTGTGAACCAAATCTGATTTTTCCAATGTGGCCACAGTGTGAACAACCAAGGCGGATTTGATGCGACTTTTACGTCAATCTACATCAACATTCGTCACAATTATGTGCCGGCGAGTACGCACACAAACGTGACTACGCCTACAAAATGGATCAAATAATCAAAAGTTGCCCTCGACATCCGAAAATTTTCAAAACACTGCGTCTCTGTGCTGCCATTACACAAACATTTAGAAAGAAAAGCGAAAATGCTTACTTCCTCCATAACCTCGCCAACTTTAGCGCAACGGCGTGCTGCGTGTGACGTCATTGTTATTGTTCGTTTGCGCATGTGGGTCAGTTCAAAACAGCAAACAGTTCACACTGGTATCTGATATAGGCCACATTTTAAAAGGTAATGTGAACAGCCAAACAAAAAAATCAGATCTGAACAAAATATCCTAATTGAGCATTAAGACTTGCAGTGTGAACGGGGCTTTAGTTAGTTTAGAAGTTTCCACTGTTGTAGACTAGACTCATCCTGCATCTGGATGAGTAGATCTCTTTGAGTTTCAGGAGATCTCTACTGATAATTTATTGATGTAGTTTTAGGAACAGGCTTGAGCCTCATTGTTCAAATGAAGGGGAATCATAATTCTACAGAATCCAAAGAGATTCTGTCCACTTCTATGCTTTGTGTTGGACAGGTGTCCACATACCTTTAGCTGTGGTATTGTAAATGTCCTTTTATATGAATTAATAATTGTCTTTTTCAGTTGTACCATGGCCTCAGTTCAGGGCTTAGTAAATGCAAAGCTGTGATCACAGAAGAAACCAGGAGGGTCAGCTCACCACCAAAATTATTAAAATTTTAACATCCAGTAATTCACCCACTCATTTATTTATTGCAGCTGCATCAATATATTATATCAGCATATAGATAGGCTGAGTAAATCTGTATCAATACTGAATCAGGCTAATGAGATTTTTGAGGCATGTCTGAGTATGGATAATAAAGTCGCTGTAAAAGAAAGCAAAACAGCAACTTTGATTTCAGTTTTTTTATGAATGTAAGCCTCATTAAATGTACAAATAATATAACAAAACGCTTGGCATGGAGAGATCACTGAGAAGAAATTAAATTTTTTCTGAATTTTTTCTAAAATTTTCTGTAGTTTGGGCATGCAGCATATTCATTCAGTGATCATGATAAATGGAATGATTCATCCTCTTGAGGGATCCCGTCAAGCACATTAGGCTGACATGCAGTGTTGGATTGGTGATAGCTTAACACAAATATATAGGAAAATGTGTGTTATATTCTCCTGTATCATGTATAATATGCTAAATAATATATAACATGGTCTATAATACTAAGGTATTGATTGAATGGTTAGTTAACTTGTGTAAACTTGTGTTTTTTCTTCTTCAAAAGTATCCAAGTTCAGTAATCACTAATTTAATTTGGATTGGTGGATTATTGTATCAACTTTGAAAAAAAACAATAAAAATAAATTATAATTGCTGTGTATGTTACTAAATATACTAGATCTTTTTTATGTACAAGATGTGTCTCTTGGACAAAAAAATGCTAGGGGATGTGGGTTTGTGTGTATGGAGATGATGTTAGCTCTTTCTATATTTTGTAATTGGGGCAAAACAGGATGAGTACTGTAATGTGTTTGTATAGTATGTTTTTAAGAACTGACACACTTCATAAAAATAAGCAAAAATAAATAATCACATTTTAGACTCAAACAGTAGGAGTAACTATTCATCTTTTTTATAATAGCATATTTTGTTAAAAATTTTAACATTTGTAAGAATGTTTTAAAGAAATTCATAAGATTATATAATTTTATTATTTTATTTTAATTTTATTTTTAAATAAAATATGTTAATGTTAATAAAATGTTAATTTCTCTTCCCCTGAGGTAGATGGCTGTTGCTCAGATTAGGTGAAAAAAATGCAGCATGTGAACAAAAATGCAGCGTTTGACATCGTATGAACTGATGAGACCAAAATAAAAGTTTCTGGTTAGGCATTCCATTAGCATGTTTGACAAAAAACAGGGGACTGCAGCCAATGAAAATGAGATTATACCCACTATAAAATATGTTGCTGGATCACTGTGGATTTGGGGCTGTTTTGAGGCTGGGGTTTTTAGTGACAGTAGTGAAGGATGATACCATCATAAGTCTTTGTTGTGACTCACAACACTTGTGAATCTCAGTATCCTGTGATCTGAATTAAAGAGGGACATCCACATGCACACATTTAGCAATATTAAAGGTTTTAAAATGGAGTAAACCGTTGGATATTTAGATTGTGTGCAACATTCCATCATGCCACCAAACTCATCATTGACTTTGACATAGAGAATGCAGACACGTGGCCAGACAAATGTAAGACGTGTTTTGTATGTATTAAAAAAAAAAATTATGTTTACGTTAATACATTAAATTGTGTTGGCCATACCTGTAATCGCTAGCATTAGCAATTACTTGTTTTTAATATTTATTTATTTATTTATTTATTTTTTATTGGTTTGCAATAGTTAACAAAAATGATCAGGAATGCTGCAAAATCTAAATCAGGACTTTAAATAAACAATGAGGTATTAGCTGTAACTAACCTCATTATGTAATTTAAATTGCTTAATGTAAGTTAACTGGGTGCTATTTAATTGCAGTGTGTATTGGTCATTACATTTCAATGTCCCTGTTGTTTGACTGAATTTTCACTTGGTACTATACAGACTACCACTGGCTGTATTTTATTATTCTCACTGTAATTTATTTTATGTTTGACATTTAAAATAGTTGTTGCATGAGTGCTGTTTCTGATGCAGGCTTATCCTTACTTAAACGCCACCTATTTGTAACCTGCTCCTTGATTTTTTTTCCCACACCCCCCCAATAGCCTCAAAGCACACACATCAGTACTAATATGTCATCTCAAATAGCTGGAGGTTCTATCTCATGTTGTTAAACACTGAAAATACCTGGCAAGCTCAGGGTTATGCAGCATTTTACAATGATATGCTGATAAAAGTTGAAGTTGGACTAACACCACATTTTTCATGCTTAATTCATAAGAGAAAGAGCCTTTATCTTTCGGGTTTATTGGACAGTATAACAGCCATGAAGTCTTGAGTGTCTGTTCTTTCAAACATTTACAAAATAAGCCACTTGAAACTCAGATTTAAACAAAGCCATGGGTGCCGCAAATTAATCACTGATAAGCTGTGAGCAAATAATCATTTGAATAAGAATATTTTAGAAAGTTCATATCACTGATATGGTGTAATTCCTAGCTATGATATTGGCTTCTGTGTTTAAAGCATATTTTACATTAGCAGGCTTTGCATACTGAAGCTCGTTTTTTTCACAATTCCATACATTTTGTGTTACCATATGTTTGGTAAGTCATCTTGTTTACATCAGAAGTAATCTTCAAAAATTTTAGAGACAGATTTTCTTCTGTTTTAATTCAGTATAACAGAATTACAGTTTGTCGAGTTTGTATACACCAAGTTGACTTTTTCTTTAGACAGTCTGGAAGATTGATGGAATAATTTTATAGGTTTTTAAATAGCCATTTGTCACAGTTAGGGTTTAGTTGGGAGCTCTGTTGTTGTATTTAGACCCAGTTCTTTTTTGCCCTTGATACCATGGGAAAAACCAAACAACTTGGCCACAAAAATTGTGGATGCCTACAAGTCTAGTTTTTCCTAGCAAATTTAACTTGTCACTTTGAGCTTCTGTACAAACAATTGTATGCAAATATAAAAATCTTTTTGCCACACATACATGCAGAAAGTATCAAAATATGGACATCTGCCCTTCTGGAGAGCATTCATTTGGATCAGCATTATGTGGGTGGAGTGCACTACAGGTAGGAGTGCACTACAGAAAATAGATGGCAGCATGAGGAAGGATGGTTTGTAGAAATACTGAAGCACCTCAGTACATTAGCCAGAAACTTGGTTACATCTGGGTTTTATAGCAGGAAAGTGGTCTTAAGTATAGTTCAAAATTTATTGCAAAATATCTTTAATACCGCAGAATGAAAGTATTGGAGTGGCTATTACAAAGTCCTGATTCTGTCATAAAATGCTTGGACCGAATCCTGTCTGAGCTAACTAGGGGGAATGGTCAAATGATTCTGCCAAACTGTTGTGAGAAGCTTGTGGAAAGCTACCTCTATAAAGGCAATATCGATAATTATTGAACTTTTTTATGGCCCATTTAAAATGAGGAAAAGGAGAAAAATATATTACATTTAAACATTTTTATTTTAAACTTAACCTTCCTCTGATCATAATCCCCTCAGTTATTAAGACAGAAATGTCAACAACCAGGAAACCTCAAATAATTAAAATGTAAACATAAGTCTAAAGTCACAATGAACACTTAACATTTATCTCTTAACATTTAAGGTGCAAAATGAAAGAAAATGTAAGAAATGTTTAATAAAGTGTAATAAAATAGTGCAAAGTGTTAAATATAAACATAGAGAAACCTGAGAATTTTGTGCAAGTTTAGTGCTAGGAAGTTCACTAGCTGTTCACCTTCTGGTGAATAAAGTGTTTTAAAATATGTGCAGTGTTTTTTAAACATAAATAAAATGAGGTAGACTGAGATACATCTGTAATATAAAAAACAAACCCGATACCGTACAGTAACATTGTTTGAAATATAAAACCTGCAGAAATATGAAAAAGTAACTCAAGTTATTCTTACTCTAATCATACTTGAAGTTGAACTATTCAAGTATATTTTCGTAGACTTATAATTAGGGCTGTAGCTATCGAATATTTTAGTAATAGTGTATTCTACCAAAAAAATCTGATAAAATGTATTTTTGCTTAATTAAAGAGCAATATTAAATATACAAGAGAAAATAAGACGGGTCTCTTAAAATGAACAATTAATTGGTTTCCTTTTTTAGAAAAATGAACTTTTATTTTTTAAATGCATAGTATGCAATGCATACAACAATATTTTCTATCAAAAATAAACTTTTTTGTAAATTATTTTCAAATTACTTTTTTAAAGTATCAAAACTAAGGCATACATTAAAATAAATAGTAATAATTATACAAAAATACTGCCTTTCAGAACTAAAAGATTCTAAATGTACAGTTCAGGCATAATATAAGCCTTTACTGTCTAATTTGGAATGCTTTGTGGTATTTAAGAGGCAAAAAACATGGACAGGAACTTGGACCTAGAGGCCATGCATAAAAATATATGTATCTATATATATATATATATATATATATATATATATATATATATATATATATATATATATATATATGTATCTATATATATGTATCTATATATATATATATATATATATATATATATATATATATATATATATATATATATATATATATATATGTATATATATATATATATGTATGTATATATATATATATATATATATATATATATATATATATATATATATATATATATATATATATATATATGTGTATATCAGAATATAAAAGTCTGTCTCTCTCTCTAAACGTGTGTGCTTTAAAAGTCTTTAAAGGAGCATGTGATTGCAACGAAGAAATGTAAACATATCAACATGCTCAGAGCTGAGGCTTGCCCTGCACTTTGAACATTGTTGTATAAAGTACTAGAAAGCAATACTTGAGTAAAAGTACAAGTATTGTACTAGAAAAAGAGTAAAAGTCTTAAAGTATCTGATACTGTACTTAAGTATCAAAAGTAATTTTCTGATATTTTATGTACTTACGTATTTGAAGTAAAAGTAACAAGAAAAATTTCAATGATTTTCAGTAGGCATAAGAGCAGGGGTGGTTCTATTATTTCATCTTTAGGGGGTTTTAGCCCTCAGTGAGAATTTAAAACAAGAAGAGTTTTATATTATATATTATATGACTACATAGTAAGCCAAAAGTTATGGTATTATTAAATGGCAAAAGTGGACACCAAAATTTTATGCATGATGCCAGTCTTGAATCAAATCAGTTCATGTATGTGTGCATTCTCTACAAACAGTGTGTCCAATGAATGCAGTCATTAATAAAAAAAATATTCACAAGACAAAGACCAAATCAATAAATATTTTTATTTAGTATTGAATGGATTGTTTGCATTAATATTTTGTTTGTGCTCTCAACTTTGGTAATAAGAATAGTGACATTTCACTGCTTTTGTTTTCCGTCTTTGCAGCTTTCCGCCGATTAACGTTATAGATAAATGCCTCCAGCTCTGACTGTGCGTGCACGCTGCACGTGCCTGTGCTTCTCCGTAGAGCGTGCGGACGTGCGTAATGCAGTCTAGGAGCAGTGATTCACCAAACCTCCCTTATTGCAGTCGCACACATTTCTTCTGATTTTAGTTTGTAGTAACGAGTAATGAAGATGCTTAGTGGAAATATAACGGAGTAAAAGTATATATTTTATTTAGGAAATGTAGTGGAGTAAAAGTGAAGACATAAATTTAAATAGCAAAATAAAGTACAGATACGTGAAATTTCTACTGAAGTACAGTAACGAAGTGTTACTGGCTTTGAAGTACAGTAACTGGCTGCTGAATGTTAATGTTTCCTGCTGCTGAAAACAGACGCTCTGATGGTGTCCCAAACCTTGGACATTTTCTGTCGTTTTCTCCTGTTTTTTTCTTCTTTTTGTTATCGCACCCTACCATTTTGCAGCCCGCACTATAACGCGCCCGCGCCCTCAAATCAAAAGACTGCTAACTCCTCGCATCTCCTTCCGCTTTTACATAAGCGCGTTGTCACACGTGCGCACACGCACACACAAAATAATTGCACAAGAACGTGACGTGAGCTTTAAAATGAATTAAAAGAGGCTTCGAGGCAGAGGAATTTGCCCGAATAATTTTTGTAATTGAGTTACTCGAGGAATCGTTTCAGCCCTAGTTATAATATCCAAAAAACTGCCGTACTGGCGAGCTGACTTTTCCTCTTTTATGTACAATTTCCTCGCTCGCTTATCAGTCGCTGGTTACTGAAGAGGAATCCAGCACGAGAAAACGATATGGTGCAACCAAACATGATACTGTTACATGATTGTCTGTTAGCGTGTCACTCCCCAAGTTGCTAGGTTACCAGAGCGTGGGTGCCTTTGTTAATGCAACCAAACTTGCTTCGCAACCTCTGTTTTCTTCCGACGAAGAATAAAAATATCGAGCACATTTTCTATCGCTATCGATCACGTATCTATCGCGATACATATCGGAATCGTTTTATCGCCCAGCCCTAAATGCTACCAAATATATAGCATTGTAGCATTTGTAGCCAGTGTAGAATGTCTGTTGTAAATAAATGAGGAAATAAATCTCTCTCTTTAATTTGAATGTCTTTAGCCTTTTATGCAAAGATTTGGCTTCATCTATAGGGATGTCTGTTTTGGTTATTTTGAGAACAAGTTCTGAACTTGAATTCGTATGGAGTTTTCTTAGTAGGAAAGATCATGTAATAATGCTTGGTCTGAATTTGCAGTTTAGTAAAATAATTAAGTAAAAGTTTGTTCCAGCTGAAGTTGTGCTTTTGCATTTTCCAGATCAATGGGCATCAGGTTGCAGATGAGCCGATGGAAGAGGGAGAATCCTGCACACAATGTGTGAGTAATGCTGTTTAAATGATGTTAAAATGATGTTAAATGATGCAGTGAGTAGTGTAGCTTCTCATATGTCCTGTGTTCATGGAAAAGATATTACTTTATATCCTAGAAGGGTCAGTAGGTTAGTAAAAGTATTTTCTAATCAATGTGATTTGGCTGTGAGCCAATCCAATGAGGATAAGAGTGGTGGTAGGTTCATCTCTTCTGGTTCTAGTTAGGAATCTAGCTGCTGCGTTCTGGACTAACTGGAGCTTGTTTATGCTCCTACTGGAACATCCAGACAGTAAAACATTACAGTAATCCAACCTAGATGTAACAAATGCATGAACTAGTGTTTATGAACATCATATTTCTTATCTTAGCAATATTTCTGATATGAAAGAAGGCTATGTGAACTTCAAATGAGAGACCGGTATCAATAATCACACCAAGGTCTTTTACTGCTCACATGGTGTAATAGAAAGACCAACCATGGTTACTCTGTAATTAGAAAGTTAACTTCTGGCTGCCTGTGGTCCTAGTAAATGCATTTCTGTCTTGTCAGCTTTAAGCAGGAGGAAGTTAAGACTTACATCTGACTTAGCTGAAACATATAGCTGTGTTTTATCAGCATAACAGTGGAAGCTAATACCATATTTACGAATAATTGCGCCAAGGAGTAGCATATATATACGAAGAAAAGCAATGGGCCTAAAACAGAACCTTGTGGAACACCGAACATTACCTTAGTTTGTTTAGAGTAGTCACCATTTAGATCTACAATCTGATAGCGATCCATCAAATAAGGCCTGAGCCAGGAGAGGACTGTCCCTTTAACACCAACAACATGTTCTAGCCTGTCAAGTAAAATAGCATGATCAATGGTATCAAAAGCTGCACTAAGATCAAGCAACACCAGCAAAGAGACACAGCCCTGATCAGAGGCCAGTAACAGGTCATTTTACAACTTTAACCAGTGCTGTCTCTGTGCTATGATGAGGCATAAATCCTGACTGGTACATTTCATGAATATTATTCCTATGTAGGTATGAGCATAACTGAGCTATAACCTTCCATTCTAATCGAAATACTGATAATTTAGTTTGACGTCATTTACGTTCTAAATGTTCTTAATTTGTCAGCTGATTGTTTTAAAGTTTGTGTTGTCATTGTACCTGCTAACTTATTACAATAAATATTAGAGTTTCCAACATTTATTGCTTTGTCTAAAGAGGTTTGAAATGAAATCTGCAAATTCAGAGAGGAATTCAGAATATGGTCCAGGAATAAACAATTACAATTACAATGTAAATAACAATTAGAGAAACTGACTCAGTAGACTTATTTTTGTGGCTACATATGTTAGTATGAAGAACTTTGAATGCGTTGAACACGTGTTTACATTCTTGCTTGACACCTAGCTTATCATCATGAATAACTGTGACACCTCTTCCCCTGCCTGTTAGCCGTGGTTGATGTATATAACTATAACCGAGTGGACAAGCTTCGTTTAATGTGGAAAACCCATTTGGTTTGACCCATGTTTCTGTTCAACACAGAACCCTAAACTTCTGATCAGTAAGCCATAAGAGCTTTAGATGCAAGAGAGATTATATTTAACAGTACTAGCTTCAGATTAAAGGTGCTGGCTGTGCATTCACTATGATCTATTTTCATGCTAGCAGGTTACTAAAACAAATTTTCTGTCTATAGTTTTTTGTTTAGCTCAGGAAACAGACACAGTCTCTATATTGTAAACCCTGGGTGACTACTCAATGCAGCCAGCAGACGGTCAGATTAGCCTGCTTGTCTGCTCCCTGGCCCTGGCTCCAGAATGTAACAGATTATCTAGGCCTGTTCTTAAACTATGTGCTATGTTGCAAGAAATTAGAGCAGCACCATCCTGAGTGGGATGTACACAGTCCCGTCCCAACAGGCCAGCCTTGCCCTCAAAAGTGCTCCAATCATCTATGAAGCCCACATTGTTTTTGGAGCACCACATGGACATCCAGCAGTTCAGCAACCATAACCTGCTGTATTCTACATCACCATGCCTCATTGGAATGGGGCCAGAGCATACATCATCATTGGACATCGCCTTTACACACCTCTATAATATTACTCCTAGGATTCAACCATTTTTTTTCTGCACTGGCTGCTTAGAGGCTTGTGCAGTGTCTTCTCATTTTGAGACTGGACCACTGCTGGCATGTCTACCTATGACTGCAATTCATCCTCACTCACTTACTCACTTATTTTCTACCGCTTATACGAACTACCTCGGGTCACGGGGAGCCTGTGCCTATCTCAGGCGTCATCGGGCATCAAGGCAGGATACACCTTGGATGGAGTGCCAACTCATCGCAGGGCACACACACTCTCATTCACTCACGCAATCACACACTAAGGACAATTCTTCCAGAGATGCCAATCAACCTACCATGCATGTCTTTGGACCGGGGAAGGAAACCGGAGTACCTGGAGGAAACCCCCGAGGCACGGAGAGAACATGCAAACTCCACACACACAAGGCGGAGGCGGGAATCGAACCCTCAACCCTGGAGGTGTGAGGCAAATGTGCTACCCACTAAGCCACCGTGCCCCCTGCAATTCATCCTCTGCAAATGATTGTAAAATGAAGCTATACCACTTGTTTTCAACAAGTTCTCACATACCAGGCCACCGCTGTGATCCCTTTAATGGCTTCTGGTAGCTGCACTTCAGATTTAAAACAGAGATGTTTGCGTACAAATCCATGAATGGAGAAGCACCATCTTACCCCTGGTCACTTCATGCGTTTTCTGTGATCCGATAGCTATCTGATTTGTTAAAGCTGTTCCATTTACATTAGGCCACATAAATGCGTCTTGGCGAATCGGATATCAATCTGATCTTTCTACTCCCGCCCAAAATGCAAATATATTTGACCTCATTTAAGGGTTAATTGAAATGGAACACGCTTTGGTGTATGCGGTTTTCAGAATGCAATCAAAAAGAAGACGAAAAAACTTGTTACGACGGTTATGCTACAAAAAAACAGCATTTACTGTTTGCTGCATTTTCGCTGGCGGTAGCAGTGCATTTTAAGACCCAACAAGACACCTGGGTGAAAGATCACTTGCGAGTGACGTACTTCCGTTTGGGAGGAGTTATAGCGCTGACGTATGTGGCTTGAAACACCACATTCATTTACACCTGTCCAGTTTCATCTGAAATGCGTCCCAGACCACCTCCTGAAGTGGTTTGAACAATCTGATTTATATCCGTCTCGAAAAGGTTTCGGAGGGCATTTAGACAAGGTATTTTAACGATCGGATAGCTATGAAGTGACCAGGTGTAAAAAGCCCCTTAGTCAGGAGTATACATGCCCACTTAATAAGATGGAGCGGTATGCTTCAGATCTTTAACAGGTCTTTCCCTTCTCCATACTCTTTCTTGCCTTCATACTTTATTGCCATCATTCTACTTAATTTCTTTCTCATCCTTCCATAGAATTTTGTTCAATAACTATCTTGGCTTTTCCATATTTTTTGCCAATTTTAATCTGGTCTTGTGGTAAACCCTTTGTTTTTACTCATGTTATTTACTCATGTCTTCATGGAGTGTAATCTTGATCTGTAGGAAACATTACAAGTATTCACATTTCCTGCTGGTGAATCGTAACCAGGTTGTAAGTACTGCTTCAAAATGGCAAAAGAAGAAGGAAGAGACAAAAAAAAATAGAGAGTAAGCAATTTATTACAAACTGTATTTAATCTCAAACAGGCTGTTCATCAGCTGATCAAAAGTTTAAGACCATACGAGGACCATCAGTCAAGAGGGATGCCACTGCAATATGTGTGCATAGCCAGCCACCATTTGATGCTCCTGCACATCTGAAGATCCATTTTCCCATTGGGATCTCCATTGGGATCTCCTTGTCATGACAGTAACATTGGAAGCCATCAGGACCACCATCCAGATTAATTATTTTTTCGTCAGACAATAAAACTTTCTTCCATCTTTCAATGTCCCATGTTTGGTGCTCCCTTGCAAATTCCAAACAGGCAGGATTGTGGTGTGGGAGAAGACATAGTCTTTGAAAACGTTTTTTGTTCTTTAAGCCCTTATTGTTTATTGGGCAGGCAGCATCAGTAATTGCCTTAATTTGGGTCGAGGATTGGCTTGTGTCTTCTCAAACAGCCTGTCGGATCCAGCTCAGTGCAGTTGAAATTCTTTTGGGTTTACCACTTCAAGTCAAAAAGAGTCATGTCAAGAAGCTTTTATTGTCATTTTGTGCAGTTTGGTTGTTGCACGATTTCTGTGCTATATTAACATCTGGCGGTCATGTATATAAACACAGCTGTCCCTGGCACCACATTGGATCCGGAGTGGCTGCTGCTTGCTACTGCCGTGCTACCACCTTGGAAATATGAATTTTGAATTTTTTTCCCATACTTTTCTGGACTTTTAAGAAATTTAAAATGACTGTCAGCAGCAATGGCACACTGCAAGAGCTCTTGCTTGTGCACCTCAACAATCCTGCCATGTTCAAAGACAGAAAGCCTTTTTGCCTTTGCCGTCAGGAGCTCATGACATTATGACTGCCTGAAGGCTTTCAATAACATGAAAGCCATATTTTTTGCACAGATTTTACTTTTTAAGGCTATGGTCTTAATCTTTTCTATATGCTCAGCAGTTGTATAGAACATCAGGGATAGCTTAGCAATGGCTTTATTGATAAATTTTGTGCTGATGTCCTACAAAATAAAATGTGAGCTCTAACAAACAAGAGGTTTTCACAGCACTAATGGTAGGGGAGTTAAAGGTCTAACAAGGTTTTTCCCTACAGGATGACGGGTCTTATAAGGAAATCCCCATCACTCATCACGTAAGGGAGGGCTGTGAAAAGGCTGACCCTTCCCAATTTGAGCTGCTTAAAGTACTGGGCCAGGGATCATTTGGAAAGGTGAGTACCTTTTTACATAGCGTGCAACACGTTCTCAGATTATATTTGCTTATTATCTTTAAAACCTGACAATTTCATCAGTTGAAAAATTGTAATGTGACCATTTGAACTGAATTGTCTAAATTTTCATAACTAGCACAAGCCCAATATCATTATTGACATCTTCAGGGATTATGCTGACAATTATGAACTATATTGTGACTGAACAAAGCATTACTTCAGATTCATCATGCAGAGATCAGTTGCACCCTGGTTGCTGTGGTCAATGCCAACTGAATCAATTCACCTACTTGTTCTTGGTTTAAGGTGTTTTTGGTGAGAAAGATAATGGGTCCAGATGCTGGTCAGCTGTATGCAATGAAAGTCCTAAAAAAGGCATCATTGAAAGGTGAGTTTGCTTTTGTGTTGCCTTTTAGAACAAATCAAATGGAAATAAATCTTGATCTCATTGGCAGTGAGGGACAGGGTTCGCACAAAGATGGAGCGAGATATACTGGTGGAAGTGAACCATCCCTTCATTGTGAAGTTGCACTATGGTAAGACAGACATAATTTTTGTCACTTACTCTTCCTACATTCCTACAACTTGCTCTCACCCTCTTGGCATCTACATCAGCTTTGAGTGCATTCTCATACTGATCAGTTTCGGTTCTAGAAACTAGTAACAGTAGTATCAGTAGTAATCAGTAGTAATCAGTAGTAACTGATGGAATAAGGGTGGCTTTTTGTAAGTCTATCATGTTTTATTTTTCCCTTTCACTCGCAGCCTTTCAGACAGAAGGGAAGCTCTATTTAATTTTGGATTTTCTCAGGGGTGGAGATGTATTTACTCGCTTATCCAAAGAGGTATGTGTCCTGTTTTCCGTCTGCACTAACATTTTAATGCCTTTTTACCCAGCTGTCCTCACTGTATTGAAGCTATCAATCCGATTCTTAAATGAAGGTTGTGTTTATCTGTGGAGCCATGTCCCAACCAGCATTCAGGGAAACACTGTGAGTTGTAGAATTTCTCCTGCTTTCTAAAGGGTAAACTCTTGCTGACAGGTGGCACTAACTAACAGGTGGCACTTGCAGTAAATAGTAAAATGATTAGAGGATAAAAAAATAAATCCCCTCAAAATAATAAATAAAAAATTTCAAATGCAATGTGCTTTGCATGTTAAAGATTTTGGTTTAATCCTATTTCTTTTTACTTTTTTTTTGTTTTATTTGTGCTCTACATCCATCTTTGCATTGATCCGAGATTAGTGCAATTTAGTGCAATTTCATAAGAACAACTGGTTGTAAAATTTGGATTAATGAATTATTACTGCATAACTGGAATGATGAAATCAGTATATTTCAAGGTCAAATATTTGTAATAGTTCTTTTCAGTGGCTTATTTTTTGTTTGTCATACAGATATGTATACTTGCATGCTTACAACCATGTTTAAATTTAGGTTTCAAGGTCAGTTTTCTGTCGATCTACTATCTTTTCCATCCTTCCATGCTTTCTTGTTGGTGTTCTACCTCAAGAATGAATGTTTGTATTATTTCTGCTTGTTCTAAAGTAAAATGTATGACTAGAAGATGTATGCTGGGCATAATTTTTATAATGTCTTCAAACGTTATATTTTCTGGTTGTCTATATACGTGTCCTTCCAGTTGAATAATTGAATGATTTTATATGGACTCATGATTGTAACCAGCAGGTGAACTGATTAGCTTATTCAGTTGATCTAAACAGGGTCAAGGTCACAGCAAGTTCTAAAATAGTTTTTCTAAATGGCTTTCTTCTTGTTTGTAGTAGATTTTAATGGTATTACAAATAAAATCTTAAATAAAATAAAAAAAAAAAATTAAATCTCTGGTATTCTTTACTGACCAGTCATTTTGCTGTATGTAAAGGCAGTTTTTTTTTTTTTTTTTTTTTAATATTTGCAGCTAGACTGAATAACCACAAGTTACTCATTGATGCATTTCCTTAAAATTGTAATACCCTTGTCTGTCTTCATTAATATCTCTGTATGAAGCTTGGTTGTTGTCTATTGTGTCTCCTGTAATTGTAATTTTTTTGGTTGTTTTTGTGTGACTATAAATGCTAATGTTAACATATGTTTGTGTTTCATTATGTTTTGTACAAAGATCAGACAGTAAATCTGTTCAGTTCTTACTAGGTTATGTTTACAGAGGAGGATGTGAAATTCTACCTTGCAGAGCTGGCCCTTGCATTGGATCACCTTCACAACCTAGGCATTGTTTACAGAGACCTGAAGCCTGAAAAGTAAAGTATTTCCTTCTTTTCTGTATCTGATATTTTTATCCTAGGGCCTCAGCATAGTTCATGTCTTCCAATAACTTCCATAAACCATACACCATTTTTGTGTGTTAAAACATGTTTCATGTACACTAGGGCTGCACGATTTTGAAAAAGAAAAAAATATGTTTAATTTACTGAATAAAATGTTAACACAGTCTGTGGTGCAGTCTGTGCCTGTGATGCAGGGAACTTATAAGTTATGGCTTGCTGAATAGGTTCGGAAACCAGCGTTGATTCACCTGCGCTTAAAGATTTTTCTGCCAGCAAAACTGATTAAAAATGTAGTCATCGCATTTGAAGCTTAAAAACAGCCATATAATTGAGGTGATACTTTATTTTGCCATTGCTTTGTCAATTGCATCTACTGGCACTGTGGGTTTCCTCAAAGCATCTGGTTTAGTCATGTTTTCAGAATGTTTTTTTTTAATGGTTGTGACATGGTGACTTGTTGATTGTCTCGCATATGGCATCTCGTAATATTTAAATTAGTGATAGTAATTTTGATATATTGTGCAGCCCTAGTGGAGGGTTTATTACAAACAAATTGTGTCCAAGCCAGTTTAATCCAAATGCCTCAAAGTTTTCATGAGATTTATAAAGTTGACCCTGTGTTGTGGGTTCAGTTACAACTTGCATCTTATTTCTCTTTTTCTTGGAGAACAAAATGAGTAGTTGGTTCTCCTCCTTCTGTTCCACCATTTGTTCACGTACATCGAACAACTCGTGTGTTGCTACAGTTTATACTTTGGCCTCTTTCTAGCAGTCATCTTCACATAATTATGGAACTTATCATTACATTTTAATAGCATTGCCTGCACACCTGGAACACTTGTACAAGGCAACCAATAAAAAAGTGCAGCTTATGCAAGCTTGTTAGGTTCTAAAGGTGATTTTTGTCTTTACGCAACTTTCACTGATGTCATCTCTGCATTAAGTATGCTGAGGCATTATTTCTTTATCTCTTTCTGTATGAAACAGAGATTTCCACCACAAACAATTAATACATTTTTGAATACCAAGATTGGTGGCTAACAGGTGTGCCTGTTAAATGTATTAACCACAAAGATATTTTTGCGTATTTTGACTTTTTACATCAATTTGTGCCAGTAATTCTGGCACTAACTGTATTTTCAAGTCATACTTTGTTTAAAAACAAACAAACAAACAAACAAATTTTTTTTCAGATTTTAGAACTTCTTACATCTGACGGTGAAGACTCTGATGGAAATTGCATAAACGTAATAAAAGAATCCCAATGTAATATTTTTGTCTTGTGCACTTGAGTGTTCATGAATCACTAACGACTGCTTCTTCTCTCTCCATCTTGTTTAATAGTCATAGATATCTCAGATGTGGCATTTTGATTTGACTAGGGTTGTCACCTTCATCATTCAAATTAGTAACAAGTAGGCCTAGATTTGTAAGTAGAGGAAACATTCTCAATAAGCCTTTTGGCATCAAGATCAACTTGTTAAATTGTTTCTTATTTAATATTGCATATATTGTTGAAGAGAAACTGGATAGGCTAGATGTGTAGGTTGACAAATTGCTGAAATTTTATGAATTGCTTTCTACTGTCACAAAATCTTGTCTGTATAATATGTGTCATAGAATGCTATAAACATATTGCATAAAAAATAGAAAGAATCCAAATTCACCATATATTAACCATATCAAAATATTTTTAGTGAATAAACAAAAAGTGTTTGACTTCAGGGGGGCACGGTGGCTTAGTGGTTAGCACGTTCGCCTCACACCTCCAGGGTTGGGGGTTCGATTCCCGCCTCCGCCTTGTGTGTGTGTGTGTGTGTGTGTGTGTGGAGTTTGCATGTTCTCCCCTTGCCTCGGGGGTTTCCTCCGGGTACTCCGGTTTCCTCCCCAGGTCCAAAGACATGCATGGTAGGTTGATTGGCATCTCTGGAAAAATTGTCCGTAGTGTGTGATTGCATGAGTGAATGAGAGTGTGTGTGTGTGTGCCCTGTGATGGGTTGGCACTCCGTCCAGGGTGTATCCTGCCTTGATGCCCGATGACGCCTGAGATAGGCACTGGCTCCCCGTGACCCGAGGTAGTTCGGATAAGCGGTAGAAGATGAATGAATGAATGAATGTTTGACTTCACAAATGCAGATCCTTCAGGCTCTCCATGAAAGAACACTATCACTTGACCAGTGTGCACTCTATTTTTTTTTTAACTCAATGGGTTATGCATATTGGAACTGCTGTTGTCCAAACACTGCAGCTGGCTTACATGCATAATTAAAAGAATGTAAGTCACACATCATTAAAATTAATGATGTGTCTTTAGTCTTTGACAATGGATGGAATTTTATCAGCATGATAAGTTTTAATTTGTATTAAACTGATTTGGCCTAGTTATATACTGGGCTATAGCACATTATAATGGTCAGTTATAATACCAGCTTTTTTTACAGGTTTCACAATATAATGCTTTTAATTAGAGTGATTTTAGCTAAGTCAGTGGCTACATAACACAAAATTGCGTTCAAAACAACATACTATATCCATCTCAGGTGAAGTCTGAGACAAAAGAAACTGAGTGATTCCTCTCTGCCTTCTGCTGTTTCTGCTCAAATGTACTTATCACCTACTGCCTGCTGTTCAGACAGTCCAACATGGGCAATGGAAAAAGCTCTATGGTAAACTGTAATGTTTACCTTGTGTTTGTTGCTAGGGACAGGACTAAGTTTGTATCCCATCCCACATTCACACCTGTACCTTAATAGACTTTTGCGATGGATGACTAAGATATGCTTGATTAGAGCATCAGTGACCTAGATGTGCAGTCTCGCACCTTGTGTAACTGCCTGTTATTTTCACAATTGTAAAGGCTTAGTGTATTTTTGAAACAGTGTATATGAAATTACTGGCTGAATCACAACATTTACAGTATGGACTTAATAATGGATGCAGCATTATATTTTTCAATACAGGACAATCCAGTATTCTAATGAATGAGTGGCAACCCTAGATGTGACTGTTTAAAATTCCAACTTATTTATACTTGTTTCTGTGGTGTTGTTGTTTTTTTTGTTTTTTTTTTATTGTATCCATGTGTTTGTGTACCTGTATTGGAGAATCTGATTTTAATTTTCAGCATTTTGCTTGATGAAGCTGGACATATCAAGCTAACAGGTACATTCTGCTTTTATACTGTTTAACTGTTTTATTGATATGCATGCATATAAATACATGGCTGTATATGCATTCTGTGTTTGTATGACTAAGACTTTGTTGCTCCTGTTTCAGACTTTGGGCTCAGTAAAGAATCAGTAGACCAAGACAGGAAAGCATACTCGTTTTGTGGCACTGTGGAGTATATGGCCCCTGAGGTGGTCAACAGGAGAGGACACACACAGAGTGCAGACTGGTGGTCCCTTGGAGTTTTAATGGTATGAATTGTAGACATGGCATTTGTCTATTGACCCTAAATGTGTTTATATGAGGAATATTTATAGTACTGGATTTAGACTGTGCATTAGAACAGTTTTTGATTGTGAATGGATTAGCTGTAGTGCTATATTTTATGAGAGCAATTCACCTTAGTCTCCTTTTACTTACTTTAATAAATGTAAATTTGACATACTGGCTATTTGTTTTTGTTTGTTTGTTTGTTTATTACATAGTGGAACATTTTAGAAACAAACCTTTTCAGTTTTAACATCATTTATTGACACACTTAAAACACAATCCATGTAGCATACTGTTAGAACTTACAGAAAGGTGCCAACCTTTTATTCAACAGTTAGCTCTATTTATATATGGCCTAAGTATCTTATACAGTTTATATTCTTGTGTGCATTGTATATTTTATTTGAACCAAACCACTCAAAATCATTGTTTTGAAACCTGTTTGTTTTTTCTTATTGCTAGTTTGAAATGCTGACAGGGACATTACCATTTCAAGGGAAAGACCGGAATGAAACAATGAACATGATTCTTAAGTGAGTGGGGCAGCATCCTATTCTGAAACATGCACAATGGTCATTAGATTTCTGGAGCTTTAACATGCAAGATTTTTGAATGGACGATAAACAACCGAATTTTATGTATTTTTTTTTATCTTTTTCATTTCCAATATTCGACTGCCCAGATGAATAGGGTTAACATGACATTTTTTATTGTTCTGTCTTTTATATATATATATATATCAGAGCTAAATTGGGAATGCCACAGTTTTTAAGTTTGGAAGCACAGAGTCTTCTAAGAATGCTCTTTAAAAGAAACCCTTCAAATCGTTTAGGTATGTGGCATGTCTTTCTCTTATCATAATAAACCATGACCAAAGTTAGTAGTATTTAAAGTTAAGATAGTACTTAGTTTATTGTTTCTTGATTTTGTTGTCTTCTGTAGGAGCTGGACCAGATGGCGTAGAAGAGATTAAACGACATGCCTTTTTCTCCACCATCGACTGGAATGTGAGTGCTTTGTTGTGTTCAGTTTTTTATGCAACATGCTTCTGTGGAAAAGGACAAATCTAAAGGTCCTTCAAGTACAAGAGTAGGGTGTTTATAATGAATATTATGTTTGTGCCACTGTGGGTTACCTATGTCCTTTTACTCTGCCATGGCATTTGATTTCCACATTTATTGTATAGATCTGAGATTTTGAATATGTTGTCATACACACTTTAAGCAGATTGTAATCAGTGTGCTGTTTGTCTCAAGTTCAGGTGTGCATATTAGTGTTCCATTACCTACAGTCATGGCCAAAATTGTTGGCACCCCTGAAATTCTTCCAGAAAATGAAGTATTTCTTACAGAAAAGTATTGCAATTACACATTTTGCTATACACGTTTATTTCCTTTGTGTGTATTGAAACAACACAAAAATAAAAACAGAGGAAAAAGCAAATTTGACACAATTTCACCCAAAACTCAAAAATGGGCCAGACAGAAATTATTGGCACCCTTAACTTAATATGTGGTTGCACAACCTTTGGAAAAAATAACAAATCAGTCGCTTCCTATAACCATCAATAAGCTTCTTACACCTCTCACCAGGAATTTTGGACCACTCTTCCTTTGCAAACTGCTTCAGGTCTCTCATATTGGATGGGCGCCTTTTCCTAACAGCAATTTTAAGATCTCTCCACAGGTTTTCAATGGGATTTAGATCTGGACTCATTGCTGGCAACTTCAGAACTTTACAGCGCTTTGTTGCCATCCATTTCTGGGTTGCCAACAATTTTGGCCATGACTGTACTGAAAGGAAAAGTTATCATATTAAGACTCCTTTATAGGTGATGTGGCATGTTTTCTGGCAGTTATACAGCAATTGGTACTTGATTGACTATGAAGTGGAGGGAATGGTGCTCATGGAGAGATTCGCAAGTCTCCATTCATCCTTTATAATACAGCAGCTTGAACAAGACTGGGCTCTTGCCTGTAGTTTCACTTGGTTCAGATTTAACAGATGTGAAGGGCACAATTACAAACAAAGTTTTCCCTTCATGAATGTCAGTCTGTTCTCAAACCAGGTTGGCCTGTAAGTCTCAATGTTGACCTTTTGGGCCTCTCTCTGTGTACAGAAACTGTACCGGTGCGAACTTCAGCCTCCTTTCAAACCAGCAGCAGGAAAACCAGACGACACATTCTGCTTTGACCCAGAGTTCACAGCAAAAACCCCAAAGGGTAAGAACCCATAAAGCAGAGGTATTCAACTAAAATTGAAAGAGGTCCAGTAAGAGAAAATTTCTTGAAGCAAAGGTCCAGAAGATCATAATGTCTAACTAGTTAGTGTGATATATATTTATGTAGCCTAGTAGTTGTATCAACATCTGCAAGCAATCAATACCTGACTGTCAAATCAAATAAATTCAGTACAATTCAAAAACTTTTTGACAATATTTATTGTCACGTAACATAGAACTGAACATATGTATGACTAGACATGTATAAAGTTCTCTCATTAAATAAATAAAAGTAGGGCTGCATTTCAAAATAAGAGAAAATAAATAAAATGTGAAAATTGTGTGTTTAAATAAAGTGCTTAACTTTCCCTTTTATATCTCAGTGAGAGAACTGAGCTCTAGTTTGGCTTGCCAGGATTTTAAACCTGGGCTTGAATCTAGTCAGGGCAATTTTTATACACATGTGGAGGTGCTCATTAGTGAGCCTGGAACAATATTTAGTTTTGATTATGTTCATTTTAGAGAAAGCTGCCTCGCAGTTGTATGTAGAGCCAAACATGGTCAGGATGTATAGGGCTACTTTCCTCAGACCTGGGAAGGCTGTCTCAGGGACGCTGTCTTCAGATTTGAGTGGATATGTTTGTTCAAAACCTTTGTTTTGTCTCATAATGGCGTTTCACATTGCCACTTTTAATAAGTGCCAAGGTTTCTGAACATATGAGACACACTGGTTTAGTGCTCCCAGTGGGAAGTGTGAACAGAAATGAGTCTGTCCATTCTGGATTAAATGTTTTCGCTGTCCACTTTCCTTTTTTTTTTTTTTGGAGAACGGCATTTGTTCTATATTCTCCCTTTCTCTGTCTCACTCGTCTGTTTCTCTCCCTTTCTCCATCTCACTCGTCTGTTTCTCTCCCTTTCTCTGTCTCACTCGTCTGTTTCTCTCCCTTTCTCCGTCGCACTCGTTTGTTTCTCTCCCTTTGTTTTCTACATGTATCGCTATCTTTCTTTCATCTCATCTGTCTTGCACTGTTGAGTTGCAGTGTTTACTTCAGCAATGCACAGACTTGATTGGCTGAGTCGTATCACGTGGGATGGCTTAACTCGCATTCAGTTGGTCTGTGCGTTTCCACTACCTTTACCGTAAAGATTGCAAAAGCTGTGCCAATAAAATAGAAGCGCTTCGTCAAGTTTTAAATCATAACCTTTTGTTTTGGCCGTAGGTCCGGGTCCGTATTGGACAGCTTCTGGGTCCGGACCCGGACCGCGGTCCGCCTGTTAGTGACCTATGGCATAAAGCCTAATATTATATAACACTTGAATGAAACACATTCTTGTATGGATAATTTTATATTAGCTTTGCAGTTGCATGCAAAAGTTTGCATACCCTTACTTTGAAATGATGAAATCAGCAAGGCCTTTAGTCAAGTCAAGTCAAGAAGAAGCTTTTATTGTCATTTCAACCATATATAGCTGTTGCAGTACATAGTGAAATGAGACAACGTTTCTCCAGGATCAAGGTGCTACATAGAAACAAAGACAGGGCTAAAGACTTGTAAGTAGTCTTAGCCACATAAAGTGTAACTGTGCAACCTGGTGCAAACAGTGCAGGACAAGACAAACAAGACAGACAAGACAGTGCAGGACAAAAGACAGTGCAGGACAAAAGACAGTGCAGGACCAGACAGTGCAGGACAAGACAGTGCAGGACAATGACAGTGCAGACACAAGTTACAAGACAATACAAAAAGTACAAAAAATGCAGTACACAAAAGACAATAAATAGTAAACAGTCACAGAAACAGCGCCGACCGACCAGTGTTAATACTGTATGTGTTAATATAGTATGTGCGAAATGGCTGAGATATTGTACAGTATGTGCAAAAAACAGCAGACAAGGTGTGCAAAACAGCATGTAAACAGTTTGCTGGATTGTAAGCAGCATGTAAACAGTATGTTGTGTCAGTGTGTGTGTTTTGTGAGGGTCTATGCAGTCCATACAGATGATGTGTGTGTATGTTGTGCTCAGTACAGTACATTTCAGTTGTTGAGAAGTCTGATGGCTTGTGGGAAGAAACTGTTACACAGTCTGGTCGTGAGGGCCCGAATGCTTCGGTACCTTTTTCCAGATGGCAGGAGGGTGAAGAGTGTGTGTGAGGGGTGTGTGGGGTCATCCACAATGCTGTTGGCTTTGCGGATGCAGCGTGTGGTGTAAGTGACTGTGATAGAGGGAAGAGAGACCCCAATGATCTTCTCCGCTGTCCTCACAATCCGCTGCAGGGTCTTGCGTTCTGGGATGGTGCAGTTCCCGAACCAGACAGTGATGCAGCTGCTCAGGATGCTCTCAATGGTCCCTCTGTAGAACATGGTCAGGATGGGGGGAGGGAGATGTGCCTTCCTCAGCCTTCGTAGGAAGTAGAGACGCTGCTGGGCTTTCCTGGTGATGGCGCTGGTGTGGAGTGACCAGGTGAGGTTCTCCGCTAGATGAACACCAAGAAATTTGGTGCTCTTGACGATCTCCACAGATGATCCGTCGATGTTCAGCGGAGAGTAGTCACTCCGTGCTCTCCTGAAGTCCACAACCATCTCTTTAGTTTTATCCACATTCAGAGAAAGGTTGTTGGCTCTACACCAGGCAGTTAGTTGTTGCACCTCCTCCCTGTATGCTGACTCGTCGTTCTTGTTGATGAGACCCACCACGGTCGTGTCATCGGCGAACTTGATAATATGATTCGATCTGTGCGTTGCTGCACAGTCGTGAGTCAGCAGAGTGAACAGCAGTGGACTGAGCACGCAGCCTTGAGGAGCTCCAGTGTTCAGTGTGGTGGTGCTGGAGATGCTGTTCCCGATCCGGACTGACTGAGGTCTCCCAGTCAGGAAGTCCAGGATCCAGTTGCAGAGGGAGGTGTTTAGTCCCAGCAGGCTCAGCTTCCCAATCAGGTGCTGAGGGATGATTGTATTGAATGCTGAACTAAAGTCTATGAACAGCATTCGTACATAAGTGTCTTTATTGTCCAGGTGGGTGAGGGCTAAGTGGAGAGCTGTGGCAATGGCATCGTCTGTGGAGCGGTTTGGACGATACGCGAACTGTAGGGGGTCCAGTGAGGGTGGTAGCTGCGTCTTGATGTGCCTCATGACGAGCTTCTCGAAGCACTTCATAACTATGGGTGTGAGTGCAACGGGACGATAGTCATTGAGGCAGGACACTGTAGACTTCTTTGGGACAGGAACGATGGTGGTAGTTTTGAGGCACGTAGGAACAACGGCGCTGCTCAGGGAAATGTTGAAGATGTCCGTAAAGACATCCGCTAGCTGTTCTGCACATTCTCTGAGCACCCTGCCAGGGATGTTGTCTGGTCCAGCAGCCTTCCGTGGGTTAACTCTGCATAGAGATCTCCTCACGTCGGCCGTGGATAGACAGAGTACCTGGTCGTCGGGGGGAGGGATGGACTTCCTCTGCGTTACGTTGTTCTGTACCTCGAACCGAGCGTAGAAATCGTTCAACGCGTCTGGGAGGGAGGCGTCGCTATCACAAGCAGGTGAAGCTGTCTTGTAGTTTGTGATCGCCTGTATGCCCTGCCACATGCGCCGGGTGTCTCCGCTGTCCTGGAAGTGGCTGTGGATAGTCTGGGCGTGTGCGCACTTTGCCTCTCTGATGGCTCGGGACAGTTTGGCCCTTGCTGTTCTTAGGGCCGCCCTGTCCCCTGTTCTGAAGGCTAGGTCTCTAGTCCTCAGCAGAGCACGCACATTAGCAGTCATCCACGGCTTCTGGTTGGAGCGTGTAGTAATGGTCTTGGAGATGGTCACGTCATCAATGCACTTGCCGATGTAACTGGTCACTGATGACGCGTACTCCTCCAAGTTGACAGAGTCACCGTTGGTTGCAGCCTCCCTGAAGATATTCCAGTCAGTGCACTCAAAGCAGTCCTGAAGAGCAGAGGTGGCTCCTGCTGGCCAGGTTTTCACTTGCTTCATAACCGGTTTTGAGCGTCTGACGAGTGGTCTGTATGCTGGAATTAGCATAACAGTGATGTGGTCTGAGTAGCCGAGGTGGGGGCGGGGCTCCGCACGGTATGCGCCGGGAATGTTTGTGTAAACAAGATCCAGCGTGTAGTGAGTTGAGTTTCACAAAAGTTCCTTCATCATAAGTAACATAAAAAAAAAAACAAGAATATTTTAAATGTTGCCTTGATCGTTTTTGTTATCTTCCTGTTAATTAACATATTAAATAAAAGTTCATTAAAAACAATTGGTGACACATTTAATGATCAGTTCCTTGTTATCTTGGGATTGAGTTTGGCAAAGGAAATGATGGTTTTCCAAAAGGTTAATATTTTATTCTTTTGATTCTTGTACTGGTTGAGTTCCTCAACTGATACTTTAATATAATATGTCACATGAAACTTTGATTCTGTTTGAACTTCTCATGCATTAATGTAAGATTTGTATTGTCTTAATTCATTAGACCCTTAAATACATAATAAGCATGCAGATATCTAGAGGCACACATTTTTGTTATGCTACTAAAAACAGATCCTGGACAAGTTTTTGTTGTCTCTCAGTTTTTCCAGGGTGCCAGGCCGTTGTACAGTTACATGCACTTAACTGTTCAGCTACAATATTTTTATAACAGAAACTGCAAACGTATGCAAACTGTTCCAAATTGTTGTAAATATTCAAAATATTTGCAGATTGTGCAGTCACTTGATCTATAGGTGTCATCAATCTAGGCCATTAATTACTCCACTAGCTCCAAGTATTTTCTAAAATATCAAATACTTTACATTCTGTGTTGTACATACAACATGTATGTTTTATGTCTCATCACTTTCACAGACTCTCCAGGCATTCCCCCCAGTGCAAATGCACACCAGCTATTCAAAGGCTTCAGCTTTGTTGCACCGGTCTCTCTGGAGGAAAGCAAAAGCTCCCCTCTTGTTAACATCCTTCCCATTGTTCAGGTAACCATGGATGCACATAAATATTCACCAGCTTGTATTGCTGTTACAGGTGAAACTTTGATTAGGAACCATATATTCCATCTCTATGCAGCTTGGCGCATTTACGCTCATACATCGCTCTCTCTCAAAATAAGTATTGAACACGTCACCATTTTTCTTAGTGAATGTTTTATATATACAGTATACACATACGTGTATATGACATCATCAGTGTAATACCTTGCATTGAATAGGTTGATGTCTTGAATTTACATGATAAAAGGCAAGGCTCAGTAACCTGAATCCCTAAGTTGTCTTCCAAAGCAAACTTCAGATGGAGGGAGAAGTCTGTTCTATCTCTAAAAGTAAAAGTACTTTGAAAAATTATTTGCCTTGCCATTCCTTAAAACCTTTATCTGTAACTTGATTACATTTTTAATTTGGTACCATATTTTGATATAGTTATGAAGGGTTAAATTATTTTTAGAAACCTCTTTATTAGGCCGGGGGGAAGCAAAGCAAAAAGAGAAGAGTGAAAGGCACTTTGTTCAGTCACTCACCAAGTGGGAGTGTCTGCTTGAATAATGCCTGGGAAAGAATCCCACCAGTAGGTGAAAACTCTGCAGGTCACTGCCACGTAGAAGGCAAACCCAGACCTCCCAAATGCTTAGGTTTATGTACACGAGTCTTGGATATACAAATAATTTTAAAAAAAAAGTGTGAAGTCAAGAGTTTTAAAAAATGATTTAGGTAGAAAAATAGGTACATTTTAAAAAAGATATAGGAGTCTCAGGAGGCTCACAATTTTAATTGCATTGATGGTTGATGCAATCACAGTCATCTATACAGGGAGTGATCTCCATACATGAGAGAAGAAGTACTCCCTTTCTGTAGGGTGACGTAGCCTCCAGACATCAACAATATTCATTGACTTGGTAAGATGTTTAGTGACTGACATTGAATTAAGGAAAGAATCTGCTAATAGGAAATATGTCCAAAACTTGATCCAGTATGCACTTAAAGTCACTAAGGTAAAATACCTTAGGAAAAAAAGCAGTATTGCCATAACTAGGGACAGAGAGACTTAAAAATGTAAAAGCTTTCTTGAGCCTTCTCAACAGAGTCAAAAATATATTTAGATAACTTATGAGTCTTTAGATGATTTATGATGACTTGAGCCTTTTCCTGAAGGCCTGGTCCTGCCTCAGAAACTCAAAGGTAATGTTGGGAAAGATGAGAATGTGCACTCTGATGTACATCAAGGGTGAAGACAGCTGTTCTCTTTATCAGGAGAGTAATGCAATTCGGCCACCATCGTCCAAGGGCAGGATCATGCATGGTGTATATGGTGCATATGGTGTGCTCAGTCAATCTTAGGGGTGTTGAAAATTTACTTGCTCCAAGGATTTGCACAAAGATGTCAGACACAAACTGAATTGGGCCCCTCCTCTATTTTTTGGGGAAGACCAATAATCATAATTTTTTTTACCTAACTTAGTCTTATAAAACAGTGACGACTATGAGCCTCAAGTTCAGAAATGTGGTCCTCAAAATCTGCGCAAGCCTTCCTGAATTCCAGAACTCGCAAAGTGACTTCCAACAGTGTGGTGAACCCCTGAGACAGTGTAGATTCCAAATAATCAGAATTTTCATTCAAGGAGCCGTTTATTGATTTGATAGCCTCCATAATGTTTGCAGGGTTAACAGATTTCGTGGGAGTTGCAGCAAGCTGAGCATCCATCGTCCAGCTGACAAATGCCTTGTTCACCTGCATCCTCTACTGATTTGTCACCTTTCTTTGATTTGGGCTTCATCATGCCAACTGTGATCATAACAGATCATGATGATGAGTAAAATTTAACAATAAAATTATTTTTCAAAATAAAGAATAATCAAGGGAAATGAAGCACCAAAAAAATACTGTCTACTCCATGGTGCTCACTAGCGCCCCCACCTACTAAAATGTATTTAATACTTTGGACAAAAGCCTTTATTGGAATTGGCAGCTTCCAGTGCCTCCTGCATGAAGAAACTAGTCGCATAGATTACTCAGGTGTGATTTTTGTTCATTCTTCCACACAGTCTTCAAATCTTGAAGGTTCCCTGGGCCTCTTGTATGAACACTGATCTTTAGTTCTTTCCATAAATTTTCTATTGGATTATATTGGAAGTCAGGTGATTGGCTGGGCAGCTTTATTTTCTTTCCCTGAAACCAATTGATTTTTCTTGGCTGTGTTTGGGATCATTGCCTTGCTGAAATGTCCACCCTCGTTTCATGGCCATAGCAGTAAAGTGCATTACTGCAACTTTTTTTTTTTTTTTTGAAGCTCTCTACAAGTTTTTTAAATAAAAAAGATGGAGCAAAATAAACTCTGTAGCTATGAAAAAATGAACAGAATAATTAGTTTTTTCTTTCCTGGTGGCATGAGCATATTCCAAGATGACACGAAAGAGTGGTTCAGAGACCATGAGAAATAATTTTCCCACATGGATTGGTCACCACAAAGTCCAGACCTTAACCCCATTGAGAATCTTTAAAGCAAATCAAAGCAAAAAGTAAGTCCAATGAAATATTAGAATGCAACCTTTTTTAATACAATATATATTTTTTCTATGTATATTTATTATTTTTTTTTATTATACCTTTTATTTAACCAGGGATAAAATCACATTGAGATAAATATCTCATTTACAAGTGAGCCCTGGCCAAGGTAGCAGCACACAATAGACAACATAAAAAACAAATTAAATACATAGAACAATAATCACAACACACACATTTATAAAACAAGATTAAGAACAAGTGCAGACAGTTTGGAATGTTCGGTTGAGATACAGCTTAAACTCATTCATTGAGATAAGTACACTCAATTTCAATGATCTTTGAATCTCATTCCAAGCAGTTGATGCACTATAAGAAAAAGCAGTTTTTCCAAACTCTGTCTTCATTAAGGGAACATTTTAAAAGAATACATCTACTTGAACACAGATTATGCCCTTGACTACTGACAGTTAGTAGACTATTCATGTAAAGAGGAAGCTGGCCAACTATGGCCTTGTACACTAATATAAGCCAATGCTTGTATCTTCTTAAGTAAAGCGAAGGCCAACCTACCATTTCATACAGTGCACAGTGATGAGTGTAATGAGTGTATAATAATATGTTGATCCTCTATCATTGATGTATATAATTTCACAGTGAAAATTATAGAACATTTTATAGGTGGTCAGGGATTAAGCCCCAGCACCACCAATCTGCCACTATTTGCCCCTTAACCCCTGATGCTGTATCATGGCTGATCCTGTGCCATTTCCAAAGCTGGGCTGTAATGTATATGTGACAAAAATAACACACAACACTTTTCTTTTATTCTTCAATGCTCAAAATTTTAAGGAATATTTGTTGTGTGTATACTACCGATCTACTACCAAATGACCAAGGCACTTAAACAAAAACACTTGGAAAACACAGTGATCAGTAACCATTGTAAAACAAAAGAAGTTTACAACGAAATTTTTGCAGGCTTCAGCTGTATAAAATTAGTAGGATATGTAGAAGCCCTTTCTTTGAATGGTTTCAGCACATCTGCAGCCACAGGACATCAATAGTTTCCTACACTTCTCCGTGTGATCTTGGTCCACTCTTCTTGGTCCACTAGTCTTTTACCCAATTCGCTAACTTTAGTGGGTTTCTTAGCAATAATTTTGTTGCCAAGGACAGATTTGTTTTTTAATGTTATGGCTGAATGATGTAAATTTAAAAGTTTATGTTAAAAAGTTAAATCTTTAAAATCTAGTTACAAATTCTCAAGCTGATAATGATAATGTACATGCTTGGTTATGTTTGTCACGTATTAAGAAGCAACAGTAGTTTCAGTGTTACCTTTCAGACATGAATTCATATAAATAATGCAATGCCATAGAACTGGTCAGAAGCCTGATGCCTCCACAATCTGGGATTCCTATTTATTTTGCCAAACTTTATTGTGGCATTTGCAGTTAAAAATAAACAAGTAAATAAATAATTACCAGTTATTTATGGGCTACACAATATGTTCATTACAGCATTTATATAAATTTTACCAGATTAAGTGTTAGATCAAAATCTTTTGCAGTTAATGATCATCTTATTGCTCTGTCTTGTCTCTGACAGCCACCAGATCCTTGAACAGTTCAGATTTGATAATTGAGATGAAGTGCAAACCTGAGCCTGGTTCTTCGTCACAGCTAGCAAACACTTTATCATACCTGATCATATATTTTGAATGTAATAATAACATTTAAGAATAATAGTAAATGAAAGGGGCTGAGACTGCAAATAAGTATGTCAAGCATTTGCAATTTTTATAAAGTGCAGATGCACATGAGATGCAAATTTGATATTATTCTAAGGGACAATGATGGTAAATAGAAGTTCCTGTCTGTGTTTTGATTTAGATGCATAGCAGCGCAGCACAGTTCTCGGATGTGTACGAGTTGAAAGAGGACATCGGTGTGGGCTCATACTCCATATGCAAGCGTTGCATCCACAGGGTTACAGCCATGGAATTTGCAGTGAAGGTTGGACATGTGGGCTGCAAAACAACCTTGTAATAGGTTGAGGATTTGTTTGTTATTACCAGCAGGGGGCAGTAAAATGCTATGTGATCACTCGTAACTCACTTGTAAGTCACTCGTAACTCACTCACTCGTGAGTTCTCGTAAGCAAAAAGTTCATTGGTTGAAAACGAATGCAATAGATCATAGTTTCCTGTAAGGCATTTTGTTTCATTTCATCTTGGTTATTTATTTGAGGGTATATTTTTGTTCAAACAGATAGATGCATGGCTTTGCCTGACAGGAAATAACTGCTTGAGGATGTTGCCAAAATATCCAGGCACTGCTTAATACAGAAGCAAATGGGGTGGAGTCATACTTGATCAAGTGCCTTCCGAAGAGAATTGAATCAGACCTACCTTTACCATCTATCTATCTATCTATCTATCTATCTATCTATCTATCTATCTATCTATCTATCTTTTATTTAAAAAAATGTCTATTCAACTTGTAAGAATAAATGCAGTACATATTTTAATTGTGATGCTAAGACTGCTGGTACCTTTCATTCTCCTTACTTTTCATTTTTTGCTTTATTATAGATTATTGACAAAAGTAAACGAGATCCGTCAGAGGAGATTGAAATTCTTATGCGTTATGGCCAGCACCCAAATATCATCACACTGAAGGATGTAAGTCTCAATTTATCTTCTTGTTTCCAGACCTGTGTATTCTGTCTATGTATGACTTGCTTAGTATGTTTGCTTGTGTGTCTGAGCATCAGGTCTATGATGAGGGGCGATTTGTGTATCTGGTAACTGAGCTAATGAAGGGAGGAGAACTGTTGGATAAGATTCTCAGGCAGAAGTTCTTCTCAGAGCGAGAAGCGAGTGCTGTGCTCTACACTATCACCAAAACGGTGGACTATTTGCACTGCCAAGGGGTAAGGCATAAACAGTTACCAATAATGCATATACCCTAATCTGGCTTTCCTTGCAAATTATTTGCATGTATTTTTGCAAATTTGTCTTACTTAATTGTTATAGATCTTCAAATAAAGTGTAATATTTAATACTGCATACACTTGGATATAAATATTGTTTCTTATTTGCAACATCATGATTTATAGTATATAAAATTGAACATAGCAACAATTTTAGATTAGGCAGCCTTCTTTCTTTCTTTCTTTCTTTCTTTCTTTCTTGTACAAAGGTGGTTCATAGGGACCTAAAGCCAAGCAACATTCTTTACATGGATGATTCTGGGAACCCCGACTCTATCCGAATCTGCGACTTCGGTTTTGCTAAGCAGTTGAGGGGAGATAATGGCCTTCTGCTCACACCCTGTTACACTGCTAACTTTGTAGCACCTGAGGTGAGAGAGATCCCTAATATAATGTATGTGTAATGATTGGTAGTGTAACAGATCTGTTAGATCTCTAATTGCATAATGAGTATTGCCTGCTTGTGAGTGTTAAAATACATGTTGTGTTGCCAGTGGCACATGGAGGCTCATAAAACTGTGTAGCTATATTTATTAACCTTCCCTGAAGTTTTTAACATATTACATCTTTTTGCAACCTCACAGAAAAATGATCAGTTATCAGATACAGTGTTAATAAAATATTTGTCTCTGGCATCGTTTTCTGTCTGCATTTAACCACAACGTGACTGTGATAGCAGTGCTATATGATTGCTTTGTCCTGCATTTTCACGTTTTTGTGTTTGATGTTATTTATGATTGAGAAAACATCACTTGTCATCCATGAATACTAATTAAAATACAATGTGTTGTGTGTAGTATAGCAGACTAATGGATTATAGAAAGGTCACACCACTTTAAAACATATTACATTAAAACATGCATACCAAATGAATGCTTTTTCTTTGAAAAAATCAATATGAAAGTAAGTGTAGTCCTGATTTATCCCTGGTACCTGGGTTGATTTTCAAATCAGACTCTTGGATATGCTATGCCTTTGAATAAACATTATATAAACATTTTTGTTTGTGTGTGTTTGTGATTGTAGGTCTTGATGCGTCAGGGTTATGATGCAGCTTGTGACATCTGGAGTCTGGGGGTCCTTCTATATACTATGTTAGCTGGGTGAGTGAATAATACGCTCCTGCTATCTACACTAGGAATCCAGTGTTCTCTTCATGTCATTTTATGGTGGTAATCACTCAGTTATGAGACAAAAGTTAAAAGTAAAATATACCATTAGAACTGCAGGATACATGTACTATAACATACTATAATAATGAGTTTAGTTAATACAACTACTCAGTTCATAAATCTGGCACTAATACAAATAGGAAACAGTATATATTAGCTTCTCTTAATCTCTCTTGGCTTGGTTTTGTGTAGGTACACTCCCTTTGCTAATGGCCCCAATGACACTCCAGAGGAAATTCTATTGCGTATTGGTAGTGGCAAGTTCTCACTTAGTGGAGGAAACTGGGACACAGTATCTGACTCCTCTAAGGTATATCAATAATCTTTCTCTCACTAATAAATACCCTTGGACATAGAGTTTGATTATTTATTAGAAAGTATAGGTAATATTTAAGCCATGTTAATGTCTTCTGTTTTTGTTTGAATTTAGTGTAATTTGTGTACTTGGAGAACTACTTATACCCAAGCTGCCTTTGTAACCTTTTTTGTGAAAAAAAAATCAGTCTTCAGTGTTCATATAAGGGTTTTACTTTTATTTTTAGGTAATTTAGTGATACAAGGTGACAATAGTGATGCTTAAACATTAGTGTCCCTTGTCTTTCACCTCCAGGATCTTTTGTCTCACATGCTTCATGTGGACCCTCATCAGCGGTATACGGCTGAGCAGGTACTGAAACACTCATGGATTTCCTGCCGGGACCAGCTGCCCCATTTCCAACTCACCCGACACGATGCACCTCATCTGGTTAAGGTAAAACAGATATTTTTATGGATGAGCTTATAGCGTAAAGTACTGGTGTCCCATTTAGGATGTGCCCTGGGATGAGCAGACCAGGGTAAAACAGTTAAGATAAATAAAGAATGAGTGATTGTCTTCCTCTCAGCTATTTGCAATATAAACATAAATTATTTTTGTAGACAAGAAACCCTACTTACATGTATGTATCTGTGTAAAGGTAAATATTTGATTATTTCAATATCAGAAACATCACTATGTATTCCTTTTTAAATTATTTTCTACATTTATTAGAAAAATGTAGTCACACAGTCTTGTGGTGTTTGAGGAATATTATCAGACTTTGTTAGAATTTAAAACTTTATCTTTTAGGGAGCAATGGCAGCCACATACTCAGCATTGAATCACAAGACATGCCAGCCAGTCCTAGAACCTGTGGCAGCTTCCAGCTTGGCCCAGCGCAGAAGCATGAAGAAGTTAACTTCCACTGACATGTTGTGAACAGGCGTATCTTCACTGTGGTTTCTCCTTACCATTTTGTATTTGTTTGCTCTTGTGCCCACTGTTTGGCATTTTTCTTCAGCTCCTGCACATTGTAATTGGACATAATTGTCTAATTGGACACTTTTACTTCAGGGAGGCTGTTTAGCATTTACAGACTGAGAGACTGCACTGAACATGGCTGAAATTTAATTCAAAAATGCTGCAGGGCTGGGCATTTTTTCCCTTTTTTTTGTCGTATGCATTTTCTATAATTTTTCTTTGTCTTTTCCTCAATCATTCTTTCTTTTTTCTTCCTCTTCCCTGCTAAATGGAAAAATAGCACCAGCTCTTATTCTCATTCACTGTGACTGGCTGACCTAAAGCTGCTTTAAGTAAACTGTGCTCTGCCTTCTTTTCTGCCTCCAATTTGAAACTTCTCTGTTCATCCACCACTCCTCTTCCTCCTGTGTTGATCTGCCTACTCCTGTCTCTTTACAATTTATTATATAGGAGGGAAGGTGCGTTTTGGAAGTTTCCAGTCTTTTAAAGCCATTTAGCTTGTAGCTGGAAAGAGCAGTGTATCTGAACCACTTAATGTTACCTCAAGTTAAGTTGATGAGCTGAAAGTATGGACATCTTTATGCTTTCAATGATTGTATATAGAATTTAGCGCCAGAGAGATTGTCAAACACAATGACCTGATCCCATTATATAAATTATATTTAAGCACATTTGCACTGAAGCTTGTCAGGTTGTTGCTTTTGCTTTTTTTTTTTGTCCATACCCCACCTTTATCCTTTTTTAATTTTCTATTTGTGTTAAAGAAAAAAAATAAGCTAAAGATGAAATAATAGAAACTGTAAAAAGGTCATTGAATGTGGACCAGAATTCATAGTGTTGGATCCAGTGTTAGAGTGAACCAAGGACTTACACCCCCCCCCCCCCCCCACACACACACACACACACACACACACACACACAAGCACATATAATCTGATATATATATATATATATATATATATATATATATATATATATATATATATATATATATATATATATATGTGTGTGTGTGTGTGTGTATATATATATATATATATATATATATATATATATATATATATATATATATATATATATATATATATTCATAATTATCTCTTCAAAAAAAGACATTGTGCAAATTGTATCATATTGTATTTATTTCATTTCATTTTTAAGATTCTATTTTTCTTTCTGGTTCTGTATATATTAGCATTAAAGCAAAAACAAAACATGCAATCTTGCTTTTAGAGGTCATTTTTCTTGAGTCTTGAGTAGTACTGATGATTAATGTGTAATTGTGCCAAGAATAATAGACGATATTCAAATATCAAGCAATAATGTACATATACATTTTGATTTACAGTATGGCTACAGCATAATATAGCGGTGGCTGGTTCTCTGATTTTTATTTACAAGCACGAGTTATCATAATATATTGGTTGGTTGTAATTTTTCAGACAAACATCACTTTATTATAGGTTGCAGTTCAGTACAGCTAGCAAAATGACAAACGAAGAGGAAATGCATACAATATATTTCATAATTGGGTCACATTTACTGTGCCAAAGACAAGACTAATTTATTTAGGGGCTTGACTGAATTTAGGATTTCAGATCTGAAATTTTATATGTAGCTTTAATAGTCATTTCTGTGTATGTATGAACAACTTTTGTGCCCTACTAGTGATTATAAAGTTTTCACATTATGCTTAAACAAATACAGCATATTATCAGGTGACTGCAATTTCAAATAGCCTATACCGACACTGGAAATTAACAAATGTGACATTAATTTTTGCCTGTTTCTCTAGTCTAAATTGTGTGGTCCACTCAATTTTGCTATATAGAATTTGTAGTCAAGTGCCAAGCAACCCTATTATATAAATTACTCTTCATGATCCCAATACATATACCTATGCATACATACATGTTTAGGTAAGTATATAGTTTCCAAGCATATGCATATTAGGTGTAATAAAATGCCACTCTGTGTTTGTTTACTTTTAGTACTTCAAATATTCATATCTGTATGTGCATTTGGGTTTTAAAAAACAATGGGTGTGGTCTAAAATGGATTTTTTTTAAAAATTAAATATGATCCATGGATGGGAAACTCAAAAGCACTTTTGTACTTTTGTAATATGGATAAGAGTGTCTGCCAAATGCCGTAAATGATAAATTTAAATAATAATAATTGGTTTCAAATAGAGCTATATGGCATTTTTTTAATTCCACTTACATGTTGCTGATATTTTTGTTTGCCCCTGCTCGTTATATTTGTTTATTTATTTTTTTTAAATGTCGTTTTACTTTATAAACTAGAAGCTTTCTGTGGTGTTTTTACACACACATACACACTTAAATCCCTCATTGGATCTCGAAAAAATTAAACTGAACAAAGTTTAAAAAAAAAAGTTTTTTCTTGCATACGTTGTGTAATTTGTTGAGAATTAAATTTTATTTACATTTTTTTTATTATTTTAATTAAGCAAAAAGATTAAATTTACCCGGATGTAGACAGTGGAATTTATAAATTCATAGTAGATTTAACATACATTTCTTTCTGCCAAAGCCAAACATCTAAACAGCCCAGTTCACCAAACACACTATGCCCATGAATTCCAGATCTGGCTCTTTACCTAAGAAAAAATAAATCATAAATGTCTTGACTGATCAAATGTGTGTTTATTCTGGTCCTAAACTCTGAGACAGAGTTTTGAACACTAATTTGAAGGTTGTTCTGTAACTGGGGCTGTGTTCTGAAACTTAACTTCATTTAATGCCACATATTCATTTGGTTTAATACATGTTTATTTTTAACATTAAACCAATTCATCCTGATCAGTAATAATTTCATTAATATGTGCTTTTGATGTAAAAGATCTAATATTTGATGGTCCTAGCTTCAGATCAAAGATGCTAGTGGTGCATTCACTATGATCCAATTTTATGCCAATTATAAGATAAGATACACCTTTATTCGTCCCACAATGGGGAAATTTCTCTGTTACAGCAGCAAAGAGAAATAAATGCAAATATATAAAAGAATAGAGACATAATATAATATACAGTATATACACAACACAATGTATAAATACAGAGAAGGAAAAAAGTGGCCACGAGTAAATAGTTACGCTAACATATTGCAAACAGGTAATATTGCACGTTTTTCAAAATTTCTGTTATTGCACGTGTTGTTTTAAATACTTTGTCATTGTTGTTATTATTACATTTAAACAGTAATCCAGTGTGTAATTATGGTGACTGGTTCACTGGGGGCAGCTTTGATTGTAAAGTCTAATAGCAGCAGGGAGAAAAGACCGTCTGTATCGCTCCTTCAGACACTTAGGATGTAACAGTCTGTCACTGAAGGAGCTGCTCAGAGTCTTAGTCTCAGAGTCTCAGAGTGCTTAGAGTCATTCTCCAGCAATGATTGCTACCATCCTCCTTTCTCCCACCTCCTGTACAGTGTCCAGAGGAATCCCCAGGACTGAGCTGGCCTTCCTGATCAGCTTGTCCAGTCTCTTCCTGTGCAGTAGAGATGCTGCTGCACCAGCATACCACACCATAGAATATGGCTGAGGCCACCACAGAGTTATGTTACTAAAACAAACTTTCTAAGTCTTTCTACATTTTTGTTTAGCTTGAAACCTTTTATCGTGAAACCTGGGAGATGACTCATTGCAGCTAGTAAGAGTTTGGTTTAGCCTGCTTGTCACTGATTAACTAGGCCTGTTCTTATACATCTGCATGAAATGGGTGCAGCACCTTCCCAAATGGGATGGACACCAGATGAGATAGACATGGGCAGATATTAGCTTCTACATGGAAAACTCCTTTTGAGAATTTACAGGATGCTTGCATAAGACCCTAAGATTACCTGCTATGCCTGGTGCCCTGGCTTCTTGTATGCACCCAACAAATGATGCTGAAGCCCCTAAAGGCCTAGGCAATTTCACATTCCCTAAGACTGCCTCCTATTACCTATGACCCCACACCCAGCAATGACATTTAGACAAGGCTAAATAATCATTTTTCCAAGTAGAGAGTTTCCAAAAACAGACTCATTAGTAAAAATCAAGTCTCTCACAGAGATTGGCACAAACATCATCATCTTGCTCTAGATGACAGAGTTTTTTATTTATCTACACTTCTTCCTTCTTTCCAAAACATGTTAATTGACAAGTCTTCAAAGTGTGGGTATTACTACTCATTAGCCAATATTTTGCATTCTTCACTAGTTTCTTTAATGCCTGCCTCAGTCCTTCAGCATAACCTTCTCTCTCTTAGATTGTGCTACAGCACATTCTCTACCACACGCACCTTGTCTGTGTCTACACTTTGCAACTGTCAGTTCAGCTAGAGTAACACCACAGAGGATGCCTCTGCTCACAATATGGCAAATCATGTTAATTACACTGTCAGGCACTTCTCTTTATGCTGTACCCCCTTACATTAATCACCCTTTAATGTGTACTGCAACATTTGTGAGACCTGCTTGTGGTTTTAGTGTATCTGAGTCATCGTATTTGCTTTGTGCACTGTTTAGGTGGATAGCATGTGCAAGTGTCTACACTGTGAAATTGCTCCTGTTGTGATATAGCTTAGATGGAGTTACGCTCAGGTGTGAATCTATTTATGCCAGTTAAATATAAGCCCCTGATGTAAGCTAATTAATGTGATGTGCTTAATTAAGTCATTAGCTGTCACATTAGCTTTTGGAAATGCCTGTCAACAAACATGCAGGCTAATAAAACCAGCTAAATTAATGGAATGAAAAGCATAGATAATGACTTAATGTGGAACATATAGAACAAAGACTGATTAGTCTGGTGCCTTAAATAGAGTTATCATTAATGCTTTGATTTATTTGAAACAACTAAAACAAAAAACCTTACTTGATTGTGGCTTACTTTAGGGACACACCTGTAAATTGTGTTATTCATTACGATTTCAGTTTTGTTTAAATGTTTACTTTATTTTCTACAAGGAATTGATAAACTTTACTTTTCGATCAGTGCTCCTGAATTTTAGCCCTCAAAACATTGTGACCACAAGTCTTTCTGTGTAGGTTACCTATTCTGTGAATTGCAGTTATTCTTATTTAGAGTTGGGAGGTATTCAGCGGTATTCTTATTTAGAGGAAGCTCCATTTTTCTAGTTCCAGTTTCTAGTACGGTGGCTTAGTGGTTAGCACGTTCGCCTCACACCTCCAGGGTCGGGGTTCGATTCCCGCCTCCACCTTGTGTGTGTGGAGTTTGCATGTTCTCCCCGTGCCTCGGGGGTTTCCTCCGGGTACTCCGGTTTCCTCCCCCGGTCCAAAGACATGCGTGGTAGGTTGATTGGCATCTCTGGAAAATTGTCCGTAGTGTGTGATTGCGTGAGTGAATGAGAGTGTGTGTGTGCCCTGTGATGGGTTGGCACTCCGTCCAGGGTGTATCCTGCCTTGATGCCCGATGACGCCTGAGATAGGCACAGGCTCCCCGTGACCCGAGGTAGTTCGGATAAGTGGTAGAAAATGAATGAATGAATAATTTGTAGAACCACTTTTCACTGCAATTACAGCTGCAATTATTTTGGGGTATGTCTCTACCAGCTTTGCACATATAGAGAGTAAGAGTTTTGCACTTTCTTCTTTGCAAAATATCTCAAGATCAGTCAGATTGAATGGAAAGCATCTGTGAGCAGCAATTTTCATGTCTCACTAGAGATTCTCAATTGGATTTAGGTCTGGACTTTGACTGGGCCAACACGTGAATATGCTATGATCTAAACCAGGGGTCGGAAACCCACGGCTCCGGAGCTGCAAGTGGCTCTTTCATCCCTCTGCTGCGGCTCCCTGTAGATTTGGAAAATAAATATTTAATTTGAATTATTTTAGTTAGTTTTAGTTTTTAAATAAATGTAATTCTAAGATTATGATGCTCTTGTAACATTAACAGGGCTCTCAAGTTTTGAAGACAGGCAAGCGTGACATCTCCAAAGCTTGAAAATACCCTAGCTAATGAATATGCTTTTTTTCATTGGTTGTTGCATTAAATCTTACCCAGATAGTGTTATTTTCTGATTGGCTATTGTGTAGCCTCCTTTCTTTGATTAGCTAAGTGTCAGGCTCGACTAAGAACTCCAGGGGAGACGCGCTTGATTCCTGCCCAGTTTCATAGAGACAGTGGTGTGGACAGATACATTTTGGGCGCTGTGGCTTATATATGATAAATAGTCAAAAAGTTTTTCTGCGTGAGAAATACAATGTGTTGCAGGAGCGTGACAAAAGACCGAAATGCGTGACTTGCGAAATCCGACACACAGAAGCAGACGCATTTTTGGTTTGCTGCAGCCGGCAAGTTAAAATTTTGATGTCATGAATATGAAGAGGACTCAATTAGACATTGAACATTTTTTGAAAGTAACCTTCAACCCAGCGTCTTTTTTGTTAAGGTTAGTTCAAACTGTTCAAAATATTTTTGTTTGCTTGTAGAAATAAAATTTCGTTTACTCTGTAGCAGTTCACTGATTTTATAAAGGCAACACACTACAGTTTTTTCTATACTTTCCATAAAGGTAAAAAACGATATATGCAGTGTTATCTTCATTTTAAATGTCAAATGGGTTTTATGGCTCCCTGTGTTTTTTTTTCTATGGGAAACGGGTCCAAATGACTCTTTGAGTGTTTAAGGTTGCCGACCCCTGATCTAAACCATTCTATTGTAGCTCTGGCTGTATGTTTAGGGTCATTGTCCTGTTGGATTGTGAAACGTCCATCCCAGTCCAAAAAGTTCAGTTAGACGATAAAGTTCAATTTTGGTTTCATCTGACCAGAGCACCTTCTTCCACATGTTTGCTGTGTCCCCCACATGGCTTGTTGCAAACTGCAAACAGGACGTATTATGGCTTTCTTTCAACAATTGGTTTTTTCCTACCACTCTTCCATAAAGGCCAGATTTGTGGAGTGCAAGACTAATAGTTGTGGACGGATTCTCCTACCTGAACTGTGGATCTTTGTGGATCTTCTTGCTTGGCCTGTCAGCTTAGGTGGACGGCCATGTCTTGGTAGATTTGCAGTTGTGCTATACTCTTTCCATTTGTGGATGATTGTACATTGCTTCATGAGATGTTCAAGTCTTGGGATTTTTTTAACCTAACTTTGCTTTTCCACAATTTTATCCTTGACCTGGTGTGTTCCTTGGTCTTCATGATGCTGTTTGTCCACTAATGTTCTCTAACAAACCACTGAGGGCTCTACAGAACAGCTGTATTTATACTGAAATTAAATTAGACTGCTGGACTCTATTTACTAATTAGGTGACTTCTGATGGCAATTGGTTCCACTGGATTTTAGTCAGGGCTGAATACAAAATGTGGGAAAGTTCAGTGGGTATAAATAATTTTGCAAGGCACTCTACATGTGGGGGCATGGTGGCTTAGTGGTTAGCATGTTTGCCTCACACCTCCAGGGTTGGGGGTTCGATTCCCGCCTCCGCCTTGTGTGTGTGGAGTTTGCATGTTCTCCCCGTGCCTCGGGGGTTTCCTCCGGGTACTCCGGTTTCCTAAGACATGCATGGTAGGTTGATTGGCATCTCTGGAAAATTGTCCGTAGTGTGTGAGTGCGTGAGTGAATGAGAGTGTGTGTGTGTGCGCCCTGCGATTGGTTGGCACTCAGTCCAGGGTGTATCCTGCCTTGATGCCCGATGACGCCTGAGATAGGCACAGGCTCCCTGTGACCCGAGATAGTTCGGATAAGAGGTAGAGAATGAATGAATGAATGAATGAATGACTCTACATGTCCACCTACAGGCAATTTAAAATAGTACATAAATACCATGTTCAGAAAACAAGCATGGTAGCCTTAATTTTATATATATATATATATATATATATATATATATATATATATATATATATATATATATATATATATATATATATATATAGGCAAAGAGATCTCTGTACTTAGAGGTGAAGGGAGGTGGAAATCCTGTTTCTTTCTGTGTTCCTTTTTGGTCACTGGGTGAGTTTCTGTTTAATACTGATGCCAGAATTAATTACAAAAGAAAACATTGGGTGTATAGAACAATGGATTGGAAATACATGGTAATGACATTTTAGTAGCACATTGGTTAAAGTATTGGACTAAAGTGGTAGACATGATATTATAGTGGTTAATGTTTTGAACTAGTAAGTGGAGGGTTGTGAGTTTAAATCCCAGCTCCACCAATGCTGCCACTGCTGGGACCTTGAGCAAGGCCCTTAAACTTCAATTGCTCAGTGGTATGAAATAAGATTAAAATGGAAGTTTGATAAAGGTGTCTGCCAAAATGCTGGAAAGTAAACATAAATACTGCTGCTTAGTCAGCAGAGTAAAAAGCTGATGAAGTAGTAAATATAATTTTAACTGAAAGTTTTTAGTAAAAAATATTCACATTTCAACAAGGTGTGCAAATTTTAATTAAATTTTTAAATTGCTGCTACAGATACAAACTCTTATCATGCCAAAGAGGGGGTGCCGGGAAGGAGGCTGTTTTTATCAGTCTACGCTTCTCTAAATGTTTAAAGTTCAAATTTTAAGTGAATAAGTTTATCCAGAAAAATGTTTTGCCCTCCGGATCACTTCCCTACATACAGAAAACGAACTTAAATTTTGTCTTTCCAGTTTTATAAACACTGATTTAATGCATTAAGAATACCAAAGACACAGCTATTAAATACGGAAGTATCCAAACTTTGGCTTGGTGTGCGCAAGGCGCGACCTCCTGTTGTGAAGTGCACACTCCGGAAGCGCTGGACAAATTATCCGGAAGGACGCAGCTCATAGATGGTCATTATACAAATCCCAAACGTCACTTTCCGCCTGTACACAAGTTGAAAGTGACGTTTGGGATTTGTATAATGACTATTGTTAATGACTCGTTTTTACTACTACTACTACTACTACTAATAATAATAATAATAATAATAAATGAACATGCCATAAAGCAAATGAAATACAATTTCCATGTTTCTTTTTTTTCTTTTTTTTTTTTTTTAAATTCATAGCTTCTTGGCTCCTTATCCGTATCTCCCCATGGGCCTGAAGGTTACAGGCTGAGAAAATGCATATATTAGTCTGAATTAGTATTCAAGTCAGGCACTGCATTTTAATGCAAAGCACCCCCCTTCCCCCGCGTGCAAACAAACAAACAGACTTTCGGCATTAGGCCTCAGAAATGATTCCAGTCTTAACGCAACCATCAAAACACTTTTTAAACCTTCTGCTTTAATTCTATAGTCCATAATCTTTCCAAATGAAGCTTCGATAAATGTAGGTAATTTGAAGTTTCAGCTGCAGAAATACATTTTCCCTTGTTTAAAATGCATAACAGATCGCACCAAGTAGGATAATAGTCAAACACAAAGTGTAAAACGGTCGAAATCAAAACAGCAGCAATAATAATAATAATAATAATAATAATGTAGTTAAATTTGTACTTAATTTGTAAATTTGACCAAGTCTCATCTATTTTAAAATAAGTATTTAATCCCAGTGCTTTGATGAAACACTGCTAAAAGTAGGCAGGAACTCAAATGATACCAACAAATTGTTTTATTCCAACATACATTATACAGTCTTTTCCAAAAAACATACTGCAAGCTTTATACTTAAAATAAATAATCGCTTGAAGTTAAATTTGGAATAGTACTGCCGAAAACGTCAATTTCTTTAATGAAAATATCTTTTTGTGTGTGTGTTTTACATCACTAAGTGCATGAATTACTAAACTGTATTTCGTTTAAATTAATAAATTCAAAAAGTCTGTAATATACAAAACTGTACATCATTGGAAAAAATACTTAGGAAACGGCCCATAACAGGAGTATTAAGATTATAAAACTTTAGATACTGAACATGTACAATAAAATAGGTCTAGGCTATAAGTGTTGCACAGCGCTTTCACTGGCAAAGTAGCTTTCTGTTCGGTTTAAGTGTTCAGTACACAGTAATGTGGTCAAAGATGGATGACTAAAACAACTCCACACAACCATAAAATATTATTTGTTTGCTTGTGCGTTACTTTTCAGAGCAACATTTCCATAAAATAACGACGTGCTTCTGAAGATCTGTACTCATTTCTGCCTCGTAATATCGCACGGAAAAAAGTACACGAAAAATGGCATGATTGCAGAGATTAAAATTAAACAAAAGTGATAGCGATGAAAGCTTTATGCGAGAAACTTAGAAAGGCCGTAAACACAAGCGATGGGAATTGATTGAAATTAAATACGTCAGATAACAATCACGGCAGTCTGTCTTCTTACTACAGAAATGTGCAAATTAAAATGCGCATGGAAACATGACAAATAAAAAAAAGACCATGCGATAATATGCGTAGAAAATTAGCAGCCTACTCAACCTGATGTATAATTGTAGGCTTTTTTTAAATCAAGGCGCTGGGAGGTCTTTTTAATAGGCACAAAATTTTCATATTCTTGTTGTCATAAGAAAGAACATTTTGGTAAATAACGTCCATTTGCTATTTAAATAAACATTGTCTCATTAATGCCCATCTCGCTGAAAAGAAAATCAAAACTGTAGGGCAATATCTCATAGTTTTTCGGGCTCAGGAAGTTTCGATTCTTTCAATTAAGGAATTACGAAAGCGACAAAGATCGAGAGGTGGAGAAGCAAGAGCCACCGTAAAAAAATAAGAGCTGAAAAGCCAAGATTTCCGTATTGTGGCAGCGTTCTTGGTCATAGATCTCGACAAGATGAGCTGTCCGCGTTCACGGTGTGTGAATAAACCTCGTGTCCTTGCTGCTCTCCTGGCGGCGTCATGCGCTTCTCCTTTTGCCGTCGGTTGCAAAACCAAACGCGCACCACCTCCTTCTCCAGCTGCAGGCTGTCCGCCAGCGACGAGATCTCCTGCGCCGCTGGTTTGGGACACTTCAAGAAGTGGGTTTCGAGCACACCCTTGACGCTCACCTCAATCGACGTCCGTTTTTTGCGCTTCCTGCCCTGTGCGGCGATCTTATCGATGCTACTCGGGCTTCCTGTGGACGAGTCGGCCTCTTCGAGCCACTTGTTCAGCAGCGGTTTGAGCTTGCACATATTTTTAAAACTGAGCTGCAGCGCTTCGAAGCGACAGATCGTGGTCTGCGAGAACACATTGCCGTAAAGCGTGCCGAGTGCCAGCCCGACGTCAGCCTGCGTGAAGCCAAGTTTGATCCGGCGCTGTTTGAACTGTTTGGCAAACTGCTCCAGCTCGTCCGATGTCGGTGTCTCCTCATCCGAGTGGTCGAGGCAGTGGTGCACTCCCAGCTCACCGGGCTCGGGTGTCTCACGTAGTCCGGGATGCAAACTCTGGGTCGGTGCAGAGCTCGATGGTGGTGGCGGCGGCGTTAAACCACCGTGCATGCCGTTAACTGAGAAACCAGTCTGGGAGTAGATATTGATGGATGGCGAGTTGTGAGACGCGGGCGTGCCCCATGAGCCCGCATGATGATTCGTGTGCGGGGAGTGGTGCGCCACATGCGCCGTTGATCGGTGATGGATGATTGCCCCAAGCTGAAGGTCTTCCCGTAATGGCTTTACGTCCTGCTGCTCAAGCGACGTAGACCAAGGGCTGCCGTCGGCTAAGCTGCTCACCCACTGATGCCCGATCGGGTGTCCATTGCTCTGCACGCCCTGCAGGTAGTCGCTTTGGATCAGTTTCTGGTGGTTTCGGAAAGGGCTCCCCCCTTGTTGCATGACCGAGGCGTCCGGGTGGACCATGGAAGTCGAGCTGAGAATGCTGTAGGGATTCGATGCAGCTGTGGCCATTGCTTACCAGTGATCCCCCCTACTAGTTATAATGTGACTAAGGGAGTAGTTTCAGCCTTTGACATCTCCCAGACTCTGGAGCCAAAGCGACAGGCTGTGAAATGAATGGCAGCCGCAATGACCAATCGAAACGAAGCTCACCACCTTGTTGGTGTGTCACAGTCGCCAGTGAAATGGGAGGCCTTATACAGTAAATCCCTATACCCAAGTATTTATGGAGTAAAACAATACACAACAGGAAGCGATTCTATGCATTTGCTATTTTTGCAGTCTAATATGTAGACAATATATACGGTAGGATCCCCTCTTTTTTAGGCGCTGTTCAATGACAGGAACTTGTTAACGGATGGCTCCGTTTCTATACAATTTACGCTTCCACTTTTGGTCAAATGAATAAGTTTTAAGCATTTCAATATAGATGAAATTTGTCTACGAAAGATGTAAATGAATAAATAGCAAGTGTCTTATTTGTGCCTAAACACACACGTGTGCGCTTGTTTGTGTTGGTTGTGTGTGTGTGTGTGTGTGTGTGTGTGTGTGTGTGTGTGTGTGTGTGTGTGTGTGTGTGTGTCTGTGTGTGTGTTTAAAAGCGTAGGGTCTATTCCCAGTGTACTCCTAAAATATGCTCTGTGGTTCATGACAACACTGAAAAATCTTGCACATAGGTCTTTAAGAATCTCGACAGGTGTTCATTGAGTTTTAAAAATACGCCTCTGCATATTTCAGACGTTACATAGCTCCGTAATTATATTTCCCATTAGAAGTCCCCTTATTGGTTTGAAATTCCATTAAATATATTGCAAGAGCTCCCAGGTTAAGCTTGATTTAAATTTGCATACATTTTCATACATTTAGCAGAAATAAAAGAAGGCTACCAGCCACCAGAAAGTCATTAAAGACTGCAGTTTGTCTAAGGAGAGAGAACAGGAGGAAATATTGAGGAAGCTAACTACTCTTAACAGGTGAGCTTTTCGCACTCTTACAAACACATCCTGTAGATGGCTTACATACATTTGCATGTCAGTATATCCTACGGAGGGGATGTGTTTTACCCAATAAACTTGCACCATATTATTTATATTTTACTGTAAATAAAAAATAAGGGCGTATTAAATTAAAAAGGACAGTTTTTTAATTCAACACAGTTTACTGTTTCTTTCTTTGAGAAGTCCGTACAATTTGTGTTATAATGGTAGTCACAGAATCTTTGATTTTATTAGGCATCACGGAAGAAAAGAGCATTTTTTTGTCTGGAGAAATTCTTGTCATATCATGTCTGTATAACTTTGTTGCTTTATTTGATGCGGTGACAGGAATGTAGACACAATACTGTGGAATTATTACCCGCTTTCTATTATAATAATGTATTTCTTTTATAATAAATCATAAGCGCTTATAATGCTACTGTTGGCTACATGAGCTAAAGGAAATAATATGTTAAAAAAATTTATGCTAATATTAATTAATGCGTTTTGCGATTTAGCTAGTAAAATATTAGAGTTGTACTGTGTTCGAGTTTTCTGGGAATTATTTGCATTCTGTGGTATTCTAGCATTTAGATTTGAGAAATAGAAGGAAATTTAGCTATGCCACTGAACAAGACTAAGCTCCTTGACTCGTCTTCACTTCATAGTCTAAGTTTCCAAGTGTAACAGATGCTGCTCTCAGGCCGAGGCCCTTTATTCAGGCGCACATTTTTCCCTCCCGACCCGCGTTTCCATAGCAAGCTGAATAAAAGGCAAAGCCGCGTCCCGAGCCGAATAAAGAGACTCATTGAAAAGAGGGCCCAAGCTGGACGCTGCGGAAAAAAATCAGGCCGCCCCGGTGCCTCATATGCTACTGTTACAACGGAGTCCCAGTATAATAATAATAATAATAATAATAATAATAATAATAATAATAATAGTATCAAAGTAGTGCAATAAAAGTATTTAGCGTATGCCAGTGCACTTTTTATACCATCTCAAAATATCTAAGGCTTCTGCAACAGATAAAAAGTAATGATTGTTATTTTATAATAAGTAAAACGCACATTAAATAAATAAATAAGCCAATCACATTTTTGTGTTTCTGGACTTATTTTAATGAGCATTGTAAATAACATACTGGGAAAAATAATGAATTTTAAAAGAAAAACTTTGCCTAAAATATTTATAAAATAAAATAAATAAAACTGTGATCTTCAAAAAAACCAAAATGAGATGAAATTGGTAAAATATTACTGATAATTTAATTCAACATTAACACAGTTATTAAAAATAAACAACCGATGTGTTTTTAAATCATCTGAACTTTATATGAATGATCTGAAACTTGTTGTCAGCTTAATGGCTGAGAAAAATATTTCTGAAAATTTGTAATTACTGTAATAAATTACTTTTGTTACAATTACAAAATATAGGAGAATCATTATTATACAGTAAACAATAGTTTTATTATCTGTCGCTGTTGCGTTTATTCATTTAGGACAAATAAGTTTTAAAATGTAGAATTTGCCTGATAGCAACCAATGCACATTATTATTATTATTATTATTATTATTATTATTATTATTATTATTATTATTATTATTATTATTATTATTATAGCATGTATAATGGAATGTAAATAATCTTTTTTCTGATAAACATAGTATTGACGGCAAAATAGACCTCGCAGTTCGGTTGATCTAATTTTTTTTATAAGAATAATTGTCATTTTAGTTAATTAAAATAGTTTTAGGGAGTAGAATACACGGTTGTAGGCTTCCTTCAACACACACACACACACACACACACACACACACACACACACACACACACACACACACACACACACACACACACACATACATACATACACGCGCGCGAACGCATTATAAGTACAAATGAGTCAGCTTAGTGCTGTTAGTCCAATGAAATGAGACCTCAAGGCAGTTTGGCAGGGATGCCACGCTGGAAGAAATGCATTAGTAACGCCAAAGTAAAGAGGATGTAGGGCAGAAACCGGGTTGAGCAGCAATATGCAGCTAGTGCTGTATGTTTCAACCCTAGGGAAATGTATATAAATATACATACATCCATAATTTATGAAGACTCCCCACTTTGTTTTATCTTCAACGAGGGCTATGGGGTTCGATACACGGGTCTTATCGGGCAAAAAAATCTTTAATATGTGCAAGTGAAGAAGTCCGTTGTTTTGCATAATCATGTTTGTGCTAGACTACATTTCCAAAGACGGTTTGATGATCACCGACTAGTTAAACCTTTGGATCAAGCCCTACTTGACTAAATATATACATATTCATCATAAAAACAATTAATCTTCTTTTTCTCATGTGGAGTTGGTGTAAAGGTTAAATTTTAAAAGACTGCAAAATCGTCACTGATTATTATCGCTTTTATTTCCACGGGTCTCTGCGATATAATCCACATTTAGGGTTATACTATGTCGATGAACTCTTTGTAAAATATCTACGACCGAAAAAGTATTGTACGTATTGTTTACGTCATAAGCGGTGTTTTTGATTATACACAATAAGCCAACAGTTATGTAACTCATTTTCTTTAAAGTTCCTTGATCCACTGTTTTCGATTTTTAATAAATTATATAAATGCATTTTTTTCTGATGAAACACAATTGGATTTATTTATTAAATAAATATTAACACATTTCTCTTAGGTACTTTACATTAAAAAGCTAAACAATTCTATGGATTATGTATTGATTGATTGAATTGCAAATCTTTAAGACTTATATAGTACTTCCATAAAGGCTACATGTGCCTGATTAAATCTGCAAATCTATAACAGTTAAAATATTCTGTGGATTTTTACTTAATAACCAAAACCAAAATAGACCAAGTATGTGTATTTTTATAGGTGAGAATGAGAAAATGGTTGTACAATAGTCTTATCCAGTGTATGAGCTCATAGAAGTGTGGTAGTTTCTGATGTGCTTCATAACTGAATTTCCATCTCTTTAACTTCAAACAAACTCTTAATGCCTTTCTTCTCCACCCAGTTACAAAGAATACTGAAGTGAGAGGAACCATTCTGTAATGGATCTCTGTTCTCCAAAGCTCTTAACATTGTGAAGGACCAGAGTAGAAGGTGAAACAGTACAAGAATTTTTCTCTGTGTGTGTTTTTGTGTATGTGTGTGTGTGTGTGTGTGTGTGTGTGTGTGTGTGTGTGTATATTGGTGAGGTGAAGGTGGGAATGGGGATTGTGCATGTGCACCTAGTTTGGCATGGGTTCACATATGAGCTACCATATTAATCTATACTAACAAAGCTAAACCGTAATGTAATTTTTTATAAAGCATTTTGATAGAAAAATGGTCTACAACGTGTTACATTTTGTTATATAGTAATTTTGTATAATTCTCATAACCCACACTTCTCCTTGACCACAGTCACTGCAAATTTAATGAACTGATTTTGATGTGATTTCAGTTGCAGATTTCAATGAATGTTCAGATAACCTTAAATACTGTAAAGTTATGCAGCAACCAACAAAATTTAAGTTAAAAACAGAAATGTTTTAGGCAAAAAAAACTTGCTTTTCCTTTAATAACCTTTCTTTCTTTCTTTCTTTCTTTCTTTCTCTCTCTCTCTCTCTCTCTCTCTCTCTCTCTCTCATTCATATATATATATATATATATATATATATATATATATATATATATATATATATATATACACACTATATGGTGACCAGACAACAGCCCCATAAATATATTTGTTTATTGTCACTATGCGATCAGAACTCGCCAGATTTTCCTGCAGCTGTTTTAATGTTACCCTGATAAATGTTACCCTGATATGTTTCTTTATTGTCCGTTGGTCTGTTTTGGAGGTCTGATTTGTTCTTGGTAATGTCACTGGCTGCCACCAGTTTCTTTACTTGCTAACAATTTTTTGTGCCTATCCTGATTAATAACCTTTGAAAATGAGATAATGTAGAACAGGTTTAGTGTGGACCATGGTTTCAGCAGTTATATGAAACCAATAAATGCCATGTTATAAGTGTGGCTTTTGTAATTTTTATCTTCTGAATTATTTTACAAGAGTCAAACAATAGAGGTAATAGAGGTATGGTTGAACATTATGTACAAATAAAATGAATCATTTTCACTTCGGCTCTATTTTCATACTAAAGCAGGCTGTTTGCATTGTGACCTAATAAATAAACATTCTGCCTTACATTCAGGCATTATTATTCACCTTTGAATGCAATCGCAAATACCTGGTTTCCCTACAATGTTACCCACAATCCCTCCACCCAACATTCAAACTCACTATCCTGTTCTTAAAGTGATCCATTTGATCCTCTCTCCCCATTCCCTCTGGCCGAATAAGACATAGTTCTGCATAGTTTTGAAGTGTGCAAAACTTCAAAGAGTCTGCAGGTAATTAGCAGCTGATGGGAATATAATCTAAACCATCACATTGCATTTCACCCAGGTCCTCAGCTTTAGCTTGCTAACGGATCAGCCCTTTCCTCCTGTAGCTTCCAAATCTGCTTTTACTGAAGCATGATGCCAAGATTGCAGTTATCACATCTGCATTTCAAACATGCCGTCTCTGGCATTAATTATTAATTACCCTACAGTCACCCTGGAGGATTTGGGGATTCAGCCTACACATACTTAGTTGGTGACCTCTAACTTAGATTCACCCCTCTGTATTCTACTTCCTATCTTGGGAAATGCCTCTCTAGAATGCTTAAAGTAATCAAAGAGGGAAAAAGCTACAGTTCATTATCTAGTTCTCATATTAGGAAAGGCTTATACATATGGCGTGAGAGTTTTTTTTGATGATTTCTATACATAATACAACTATTCAGTTATAGCATAGAGACATGAAATTGAATGTGAGAGATGTGTCTTTAAAAAAGTGAAAATCACAATGTATATGTTCATTTCAAGAAGCTTTTACTAGGTTGATTCCTTTCCAAGCCATAGAATTAATGGTCAGGGAATGGATTTTTTCTTTTGTTTTTGTGTTTGGAATGAAATTTGAGCTGTGAGACAGAGACTGAGGTCCTCTCTGGTGCACACCGCATGCCTTCATATCACACAATATGTCCCATGTCTCAACTGAGTACAACAAACAACAATGCAGAAAGACAGCACTTTGACTACTGGGCTGATTGCTACAGGCAATTTAGCATAGCCAATCCAACTATGGTTATATTATTCTTTTTTATCTCTTACCTGGCAGCTCTCTCAAACATCCTTCTACCTATTTAACTATTTAACTTTCTATCCTCTGTACATCTCCAAACCATCTCAATCTAGCCTCTCTGACCTTATCCCCAAAACAGCCAAACTAAGATATCCCTCTGATTTGCTTGTTCATAATCCTGTCCATCCTCGTCACTCCTAAAGAGAACCTCAACATCCTCATCTCTGCTACCTCCATCTCTGCCTCTACCTTTTCCTCACTGCTACAGTCTCTAACCTATACAGCATAGCTGGTCTCACCACTGTCTTGTACACCTTTCCTTGAATTGACACTTGACACTTCAGTCACACAACACTCCTGACACTTTTCACCACCCAGTCCAACTCTCCTGCACTCGCCTCTTAACTTCTTTTCCACACTCTGGTTGTAAACCTGCACCTTCTTGTCCTCAGCCCCCCTGCAACCTTACTTTTCTATTCACCCCCTCATTCAGACATACAGATTCTGTCTTACCATGACTGACTTTCATTCCTCTTCTTTCCAAAGCAGACCTCCACCTTTCCAGGTGTTCCTCCACCTGCTCCCTACTCTCACTACACATCACAATGTCATCTGAAAATCACTATCCACAGCAATTCCTGTCTGACTCCTGTCTAACTCCAGATCTGTCAACCTGTCCATCACCTTAGCAAACAAGACGGGACTCAAAGCTATATATATATATATATATATATATATATATATATATATATATATATATATATATATATATACGTATATATATATATATATATATATATATATATATATATATATATGTATATATATATATATATTTGCTACAACTCTGCACATCACCCTTGTTCTTAAAGATTACTAAAAGCACTAGAACACTTGCTCTCCATCTGCAGTCTAGGCTTGAGTACTTATGAAATCAATATAAGAGCTGTTCAAGGAGGCCGTCCTGAGAAAGCTTTTTCATCTTCCCCTGATATCAAAAGGAGGCAACTGCCTGTGTGTAGAGGCTCACTGAATTCCATTGTACCCTAAGTCTGACTGCTGCTCATCAGAAAGCAAAAGGTTCCTCTGGGACCATCCATTGCTTCTGGCTCTTTAGCACTTCTGCATCTACCTCTGTCTCTTGTGCTTTATTTTGCCTATTCTCTCTCTGATCCTATGGTGCTAGTAATCCTTAATGTTGGACTTCATCCTTATCTCACCTCTCCCTTTCCATAGGGACACAGAAGTATCAAGATCCCAATAATTCAACAGTTTTACAAAAGTGAAGAATACATTTGACTTGACAAGAGCTTGTGAGATCATAACCCATGGATGTTCAATGCATCCACAGTGGCAAGACAGAAAGATAGGGAAAAACCTACAGACCAACATGAATGGCATCTGTGTCAGTTGTAGAAAAGGAAACAAAGGAAAGGCAAACGTTAAATCTATGTAGTCAAGAGCAATGTAGTCAAAGGTTTAATAAATAAAGTAGAAAACATGTTTACCTGAATTTCACTTAAACTGAAGCACAGAAAACTTGATAAGTTATGTCAGTTAATATTATATGTAACTTTATAATGCACATAAATTGGGTAACAGAACTCAACAGAAAATAAAAAGGCATTAATAGTTTTGATTACTTGCTGAATTCTTATAGTGAAAAATGTCTTGCCGTGTTGGATGTTCTTTGCCAAGTACAACAGCCCTTACCAAAGATCACAGGAACAATACACAGAAGGATATGAAGAATGGTATGAATTTTGGTATGGTATGGTAGTGACCAAATTATCTTATAGTATGTCTTTGTCCAGCCTTCTTGTTGAGTGTGGCATTTATGACTGACAGAGAACTCTAGTGGTTATCCAGGGTTCAGACAACATCATCTGTTTCACCTCTACCAACCACCATGGGGCAATGTTGAACCCTCTAACTCTCAAACTGACTTTAGACTGGTTCTCTAAAGTGAGGGAGCAATGTTGATGTTGAAACTTCATGGAGAAGCATTCCCCATTAGGAAGAAACGCTCCCTATGGAGTTGCTTTTCACAATAGAACTGGGCTTTTAGCTTGTTTTTAGGCTGTAGTAATGACTCCTCTACTAATGGCCGAAACCCTGTTTAGACAGTGAGTTTGATGAATAGAAGTCATCAGATGAATAGCTGATTCTAAGAGAAAATAGCCACTGTGTGGCTAAAGTATCACTATAAGGCATGTATTGGGTACTATAAGTCACAGTCTATATTGCAGAGAATATCGTTGACCCTTATAGTGTACTCAATTTCCAGGTCGGTGGGTTTCTAACCAGGGATTTTTTTTTTTTCACTCTCAAAGGTTTCTTCTTGTAATAGTGTATACATTAATTAACCTTGCGTGCCAGTACAAGGCAGTAAAAAAATAATGCTGCACCTTCCTAACACATATTACATGAATAGTACTACATATAGAGCAGTGTTGGCTCAATGCTGTGCTGATCAGCCTGCACCAGTGTCTCTGTTGAGTTTGTTTTTTGCATGAAGCATGCAAATATTAATCTAGGAGGAAGTGAGAAAGAAATTGAAAGCTTTTTTTTTTATACCTTTCTTAATTGTGCTTTTGACTTTTGTTTATACAGAAAATGAGGCAAGTCTGACTCCAGTCTTTGTCTTATAGTATGGTGTAAGGGGCACAGGTTTCTCATGTGGTTATAAACCCAAATTCCATTTGGGGTTTGTCTTCAAAGTAAAGAACAACAAATGGGGGAAACATTTAATCCAGCATAATATGTTTGTGCAGATATGTGAGATGAGGCCTCAGAAAGAGATGGTGTTTTGATGTGGGATGGCCAACATGTTTGCCTACTGGCCCTGTGTTTGAATTGGACAAGAGAAAAACACAAATGAAGTCTGGCGACCCATAGGGATTAGGAATGAGGAAACCACAGCTGGCAGTTTTGGGTTTCTGCCCTGGACTTGGGAAGAGTGGATAGTGGGGGATCTGTCTGCAACCTTTAAGATGTAAGGAACAGCAGGCTTAGATAGCTGTATAGTGGAGAAATGTGAGTTTACACAAGGTGGAGAAACATTCCACAGCTCTGCTATACATTACAAAGGAATGTCTAAAATAAAGTAGCAAATACCCTATTTATTCTAGGATATGCAGAGAAAATGCCACATGTAGGAGAGTAATCTGAAAATTTCTATTGTGGACTAAACATTCTGGGTATGATCCAACTAACCTTTGAAGGCTTTTGAAGCCTTCTTTGTGCCAGAAGCAAGAACATTTATTGTGCTATTTATCTAAATGTGGATATGACCCCATTCAAACTTTGTCATGTCAACTATATTTTAGCATAATTTACTTTTTTTTTTCTTTTTGTAGACTTACAAAAATCAAATGACATTGTATATATAATGACATTGTACATTGTATATATGCATATATATATATATATATAATGAGATTATTGGAGATGACACAACATGCTGCTGGAACACCCCTTAAAGAGAATGTCCAAGCAGAGTCCTGAAAGTACCCCGCCTTTAGGCGTGGCTCCCAATGTGCCAATCCGAGACACTGCCTGAAAATCCTGTGGAATCCTGATCCTGGCTAGAACCAAGAAGGCGGGAGTGGATCAGCGAGGTTCAGAGGGTGAGCAAGGGTCACAGCAAGGTCCAAGGGGAGAGCAAGGATCACAGCAAGCCACAGCGAGGCATAGGGGGAACAAGGAACATGGAGGCAAGGCCAAAATGTCCCAAGCAATGTCCTCCACCGAGCAGAAGAGCCAAGTGACGTCCTCCTCTGAGAAGAAAAGCCAAGCGATGTCCTCCGCAGAGCTGAAGAGCCAGTGAATGCCAGAACCGAGAGCCAAACTGGCCAAGCAATCTCCCCAGAACAGCTGGGTAGAGGAATGCCCGAAGGGGGGGTGGATTGGAAGAATCTCCCATAAATGCCCACACTGGCCACCGTCTTCACAAGAGCAGGGGAGAAAAAAAAGGGTGTGTTCAGCTGGGAGGAAAAAAAGATAAATAAACAAACCAGTCTGTTCTGTGACCTCCCCTGGACAAGAAGAAATGGCGTCGCCCACAGAAAACAGGAAGTGGAGCAGCATCCCCCACAGGAACAGGAGCAAGGTGAGGTCACTGCCACTAAATTAAAACAAAACAAAAAAAAATAAAGAAAACAGGAAACACGAGACTGCTAAACAAACAAGTTACATAAACTAACAGACAGAAAATTAAGACTCCATGAAGCTAGATGCAACATGGAGAGACGATTAGAATCCAGATGTGAAACAAGTGACATAACACACTGCTGAAAATGTCCAAGCAGAGTCCTGACAATTCTTTTATGGGTTATTCCATTAGAAGCAGCCTGGTTGTAAGCATGCTTCCACCACTCATCTGCTGCTGGGTCCTGCTGTAATGAACCTTTCATCTTATTCTTCCATGGGGAATCAGGTATGAAGAGAAGGTGACGAGGAATAACGTAAAAATTTATATGTAATTTAATTGTAATTGAACAATTAGAATACACGTTACCCTAAGACCAGGTCATTTAAAGGTTAATGAAAGGAAACCAGTCTTAAAATCCATCTGTCATTGTCATGTATTGGTCTAAAATATTTTTCATATCTTCAGAGTGTACTAGGGTGATTTAATTTATTATCTAATTTATTTTCAAAATTAAATATAACTTTTTTAAAATACATTTTTAGTGCTTATTTGTCATATAAATATGTAAACAAGACGAGACACTAATTATTTCTTTTCTGGAACCAGTTGTCAACTACGGGTACATCGGTAGGTTAACTGAACCAGGGGAATAGGTTTGGTTGATCCCCAAGAATACACTGATAACATAGCTTAGGAATGCATTGGTGTTACAGTGTAACTTGCACTTCATTGCCTTGACAAACAGCTGATGTTGTAGTAACCGGGTGAAGACCAGGTGAGAACATGATTGAAATGTGTGCACAGGTCTGGGGAGTAGATTATAATACCATCAATTTAATCTATGACACACTGATGCAAAAAGTCATGGATGATCTCATTCACAAATATCTGAAAAACTGTGGGTGCCTTAATTAGTGCATTCGGCATGACTAGATATTCATAATGTCCGACTGTGATCAGGTAGGCTAGTGTTCACTCATCCCTTTCACAGATGCAAATAATCTTGTATCAACTTTTGAGGGCCGGTCTGGAGAAAATGTGTGCCTCTGTGAGTTGCTCTACGGCTGAGGGGACCAGTCATAGCTGGTAGGGATGACTTTTGGTGTTGCCATTTAGTATCCTATAATCAATGCATGGTCTTAAGCCTCAGTCTTTCTTCTCCACAAAGTCCTTCATGGCTCAGGATTCTGGTGCTGAAAGGGGGTAGATCCTGCTCCTTCGTGGTGAGGTGTTGGGCAGTAGGTCACCGGGGTGGTGCAATGCTAGCTTGGTAGCCTTCTCTAAGCTGAAGATGCCAGGTGCTAATATTCACTGGGGATAAGAACAGTTTTTTTGGGTTCTGGGCTCTCTATGGATGTAGTGCGGTATGGGAAGTTGACAACCCTTCATAAGACAGTACTTACTGCAGAATGAAGACCACTGATTGATTTCTTTGTTCCTCAGCTGTGGATCATGGGTGCTTGGCCAGGGAAATCCCAAAATGAGGGGGTGAGTGAAAAGATGACATAGAATGTGAGTTCCTCAGTGTGGAAGAGCCCAACCTGGAAGTTGACTGGGGTTGTCTGGTGGATGATGTATGGTTTAATTGTTGACTGCTGTGATCGTCAGGATTGGGGCACATGACTCTCTGGCTAGATGGAGGTCCTCCACTAACTGTTGGTGAATGAGATTCACAAAGGTCCCCAAATGTTGTGTTGATAGCCTGGAGTGTGATGAATTGTTCTTCATATTCAACTAAGACATCTGGTGCATGACGATTGCCTGCAGTTAGGACATGTCCACTGGAATTGTGGGAGGCAGTATTCTGTAACGAGGTGCTCATGGATGGCGAGTCCATTTGTGAATTAATTGAAGGAGACAATCTAAAACAATGGGCAAAGCAGAGTTGGAAAAACAGACAGAAAATCCAATCCAACCACACGAGACAGGGGTCAGCAGGCCTAACAACCCAAACACACAATCCATAAGAGAAAACCAGAAAAACAAAGCAAAGTCAAACACAATATAGCAATCCGAACAATGATTAAGGCTTGGCAAGCAGGACAAGTTGCTGGCAATACTTTGTTGCATGATGTGGCGTGCATGAGGCTTAAATGTCCATAAAACTGGAAGTGTTCTGTGTGACTCAGAAGTGTTTGGTATTTTGTTGAGGTTTCCCTCTGGTGGTTTGGAAGGTGAGTAGTGGGTGCCACTGAAACTGTATGATTTATGTATTCAAATTCCCAGTGGAAAAGCATGAAGGATGCAAAGAAGGGATTTGTGATAATTACTAATTTTATTTGCTGATTTCATCAAGTTAATCCTTTACATTTTTTTAGTTTAAACTTTAAACCTTGAATACAATAAAAATAACGTAAAATATAGAGGGCTAGATGGACAACAGTTATTTGCTTTTCTGGTTTTGTAATGTAGATTATCTCACACTTGCAAAGAGAATAATAATAATAATAATAACAATAATAATAGAAATAATAATAATAATAATAATAATAATAATAATAATAATAATAACATATGTTTTGTGTACGTTTATGCAAGTTGCATATTACCACTTTACATTAAAGTGCACACTACAAATTATTAACATAAAATTATACACATCTACTATTATGATAAAATATAACTAGTATAAATATTTGTAGTAACCACAAATAAATACTTTGTTCAGATCTAATTTCTTTAACAATTATTAATCCATTAATTTTTTTAAGTAGTTTTGAGATACCTTTTATGGATAATTGAGATTTGATATTTTATGATGAACCAATAAAAGTTAAAACAACTCAGTGATATGTAGTGAGGATCAGTTTATCTAGGCTTTTCTCAGGCACAGTATCAAGCAGTCATCACTTGGTTTGATGTAAGCCAGACCCTGGGGGTGGCAGAAGGAGACTGTTTAAATCATGATATGCTCAAACCACTGTGCTTGTTTGAGCCAGGCTGGCAGACACAGGGTATAGACACAGTGGCCTTGTGCCAGTCCTCTGGCAGCATTACCCAGTCTATGGGACACTTTCAAACCTTGGGCTAGACTGAATAAAATAATTAAAACCTTCTTTTAAAACAGTTCTTGAGGAATGTCAATCTTCATTTTGATTTATAAAACAAAAGTGTGCATTTTGATGTTGCATTTTTGCATAAACCAAAATGTCAAGAATGTCACTGGCCACTGTAAGGATAAAAACCTGACCCAAATTCAGGGATAACAAAAAGACAATTTATTAACAAAAGCGAGAAATATAGAGAGTGAAAACAAACTCGGGAACGAGAAACATGGCACAGCAATCAAACCTTGGAAAAGGCAGCTAAGCAACATGTACATAGAACAGCACAGACAAAGAAAAAGACGAGGACTTTGCGAAGCAAAACGCAACGCCGAGGAAATAAATAAACATGGTAATAAACAGTTAATTAGGAAAAGGTTAGTAGAGATGAGAACACGTGACACAACATGCTGCCGGAATGCCTCTAATGTTCTGGCAGAGAATGTCCAAGCAGAATCCTGACACAAAATGTCTGAGTCAGATTTTAAAGGCTGTCTCCGTTTTCAATTTGTGTCATTCAGTTTTTCTTTTCTTTGTCATGTCATTCATCACACCTGCATCACTAAATTCATTTAAATCACCATTGCCATATTTATGGGAACATAATTTTTAGTTCTGCTAGAGCAAAGATCTTCGCATATTTTTATGGAGGTAGGCAACTGTAGTTACTGGCTAACAACAGACATTTTTTTGGCAGCGTGTTGAAGTGAGTGTCTCCTGTGGTATTGCTGGCTACATTTTGGTGCTCCATGCCCTTCCGGGTACATTTTGCTTTATAACCGATCCTTTCCCTTGATCCCCCCATGGGACTTGCACATTAGTATTCTGCTCAAGGTCTCTTAGCATAATAGCTTTAAAGCCAGACTCTGACCCTGTTGTCATGGATGCAGTACAATGCAAACACACACACCACAGAAAACACACACATAGCAACGTTTAAAGGTAAGGACTGCTTATTATAACTTTGTTCTGAATGTTATTAAGAGGATGGCTTGCCACAGAATCTCAGCATGTATTTGCAACATGACACTTGCAACATAATCCAGTATTGCAATACTAAAATTATTTTTCTTGCTTCTGCGTGGGTGTGTTTTTTATTCTGCAAAAGCCATAGAACAAAGACCTAAAAAATGTCAATCACTGACCTAAGGGCAAAGATGAAGAAAATGAATATTCAAATTCCTCCCACACAGAGTGAGCAAAATGATATTTATCCTTCAACTGTACTGATAAACATCCTGGTTCTATCCCATTTTTCTGTTAGTGGTTGAAATGGGGAAAAAATCATATACTTCACTAGTATTGTTCAAGCATTTTATAAAGATTAAAATGAGATATTGCACCAAACAATCCACTATATTACTAAAGAAAACTGAGTGGTTTCTTCTTCTTCTTCTTCTTCTTCTTCTTCTTCTTCTTCTTCTTCTTCTTCTTCTTCTTCTTCGTTTTAACTTATCAGTACATGTGCAGGTGCAATCTGCAAAAAGTTGCTGTGGCTTCAGATTTTCAATCTATTCAGGCAGAGCCACACCCGATTGAACCTGTTTAGTCAACTGCTTTTGGTCTTCAATCGACTGTTAGGTGTGACTCCTGACTAGAGTAATCAAAACAGTGTTTACATATAAGATTGCGTATTCTGAATTATAGCCATATTTAGTTTAATAACCTGATATCTACATTTCAAATGAAATAATTTTTTCATTAAATCTGGTGGCACAAATCCCTTCCATTTAATCTTCCCCTCATGTAAAATATTGTTGTTTTAAAAATATCTTTTCTTTGTATTTTTTATCTAGATATATGGTTTGTCCCATCTTACAGTTTTTGTGAACTATGTAAATGTGAAATAATTATGTCTCTGCCGTTTATGAGACTTGACTGTAAATTGTATAATTAAATGTAAAATACTTAAATGTAATAATATTACAAATAATTAAATGTAAAATGTTTTAAAAATGAAATCTCTTTCTCCCATATTAATCACCTCCTTTAACTTATGTCTGTCCCAAAGCTGCATTGATCTGTCAATTTCAGATCTGTAGGTGATGGTAATGTTAATGAGCAGCAGCAGTAGTGTGAGAAACATAGCAGCATCAAGCCTGCAGATTTCATTATTTGATCAGTACTGCAGCAAGCACGTCTGACCTGTGTGGATTTGCCAGGCGTAATTTGTCTGATAGTGCTGCTGCTGTTGCTCCTCTCAGTTTTCTCTCTTCCCCTCTCTCGTTCTCAGTCTCTCACTTTGCTTGGCTTTGCTCTTTTGCCAAAATTTTCCTCTTCCTCTTCCACTTCACTCACTCTCAGCTCTTTTACTCCACCTCTCTCTCTCTCTCTCTCTCTCTCTCTCTCTCTCTCTCACTCTCTATGAGAAAAAGGAGGGAGAATGGTGAAAAGGAAGATTGTGTGGCGCTGGGGTGCTGAAGATGTCAGCTGTCTCGGGGCTCAAGGGCGTCCAGAACAAAGACGCTTTTCACCCCCTCTGAAATGTCCCTGTGCTGGGCTCCCTTGTGCCATTCAGCCCCAGCTCTCAGCACCAAAAAATCATACACCATTCAGGCCTGCAAATCAATTTCCTGATAAGCAGAGGGAGGATGAGAAGGTGGAGGAGGAGGTAGAGGAGGAGGAGTAGAAGAAGTGGTACAAGGGAGAAATAGTGGGGTGAGTCAGGCTTCGGTTAATTGGGGAGCAGTGAGCAGATTGGGAATTTGAGGCTGTCTTTGTATGCGTTTGTCAAATGGCTGAATCAGGCAATGCTAGGAGTGGCAAGTGACAGCGGTCAAATAACCAGTCAAAGGTCCAGAATAATAGAGAAATATGCCCTGTATAAAATCCACACATCCAAAATGGACTGCCTGATTCTCCAAGGAACACCACAGGAAAGGCCCAGTCTCAAAAAGAAGGGCTGTTCCCAAAAAATAAAAAGGGAATACACAACTTCAGACAGCTAAAGGAAATTAAATGTATAAAGTACAGCAAACCATGGACACAAAGAGATTTAGTGGAAAATTGGCATGCAGAGATGAGATGAACAGATAGAGATTGCAGCGGACTGATGGTGTATGTTTGTCAGGCAGAAAGCATCTATGTATAAGAAAAGAGTAGGAGATGTAGAGTAGAATGAATAAAGCAGCTGCATGAAAATGAGTGCTTCATTTTCGCTAGTTGAAAAAATCTCTTGATGCTACACTATAAATTACAATTTGTCAACACAAATGCAGCACAAGACCACGGGGTCTGAGATTAAAAATTCAATTTGTTATCGGCCAATAACAGAGGCTCTTTGAGTGCTCACAGCCCTTTCCAAAATCAGGTGCCACAGAGTAAGCACAGTATTTTGTGCATAGATAATCTCACTGGTAACAAATAGTCTAGGTGTTTGCCTCTTATCTGACCTAATGAATTATTGAAATATGAATTACTGTTATTTAGGCATCTGACTAATATAGGCATGTGAAATTGCATTTCAATTACATTTTAGGTGGAAAGATGGAGAAAGGTTAGCTTAGAGTTGTAGAGTAATGCGTATTGTGCTGCAGAATGTGTTTATGTTTGGACTTTTTATTATTTAATTGATGTATTATACTATGATCTTGGCAAAAGCCTGTGCTGAATAATTCCAGATCATAATTGGCAGCATAATTCAGCGAATTCACTGACTGAAGATACAACTAGTCATTCTCAGCTTCAAGATCAGAGCTATGTTTTTTTGTTAATGTGTTTGCAAAGGGTTATTGGGTGCTGGCACAGGACAGCAGCTGGGAGTTGAGATCAGTTGGAGGGAAAAAATAAGAGAAAGAGAGAGATAGAGAACCCTGTCTTGCTTCCCCAGCTTGAGCACAGAGAGCACACTCAAGCATAGTAAACAGGATCCACCTTTCTGCTTGGCTAATTTTCCCTATTAAAACAGCACAGCAGGAGACCCAGCAGGGGAGAGGGGCTGAAACAAGGCTTATTTTTTAAAGTGTGTCTGTCTATCTCTCTGGCTGTCTGCCTGTCTTTTTATGTGGAAGGAAGGATTTTGTTTAGTGGTTATAATTTGAGCTCAATCAGCGTCTGTGATTTTTCAGTCATCTCTGTACAGCATATGGAGTACCCTTTCCATTGTGCAGCATTCCTCTTTTTTGACTTTCTTTCTATAATATTTCTGTCTTTCATTTGTTTGTAGAGTCACCTTTTCCCCTGACTAATTTAATCAAATTCCCATTCCTCTCTGAACTGTTCCATAACTTAATCCCTGCTCAAATCTGTCTGACAAGAAAATCCAGCTTGTTAATGCATGAACACTCTCCTCTTTCTCTCAAAGGTTGTCTCTCCCTTTCCTTCTTTCTTGCAGCTCTCTTTTTCTTCATTGCTTATGGCTTTCTTGGTACCTGAGCATATCCCTATCTTTATGCTTATACCCTCTCTCACATTTTTCTCTCTCTCACTCTGATGTCAAGTATTGCATATAATGTTTGCAAATGTGACTTTACTAGAAGGGTGACTATGAATGCAAAGGGGTGCAGTCACTACAAATAAAAAACAGCTGTTTTAGGAAATGGTCAGAATGTAGAGAACATGTGAGTCTGTTTGGATTTGATAGATAACTTTGTAAAAGTCTAAGTTTAATTAAAATCCAGAAATCATTCTCAGAGCAGAAATTATCATGCCTGGTACTATCATATTTTAAATAAAATCAAATTGAGGCAGGAGTTAAAAGCCCATAACAAGGTAACCAACAAAAAAACACAGAGTCATTCACCTCTAAGGAAAATTTAGATTAGCCAAACAACCATAATTTTGAGAAGTTGTAGGAAAACAGAAACCTTGTAGGAACCTACAGAAAAAAAAGTTCATGTCAGCACTACTCCCGGGTTGGCAGCAATCTTGAATTTTCACTTCCAGGGCGGCGGCCATTTAATGTGACCAGGCACTATATAAGCACGCTGTCTACACATGGTTCTTTGTCAGATGGTCTTTTCAGTCTGCCTTGTGCTCCTGTATAAACATCTCCCCATTGTTCCTGTTCTGCCTGTTTTTGTCTCTGCCTTCCCTGCGATATGCCCATTTCAGAATCTGAGTCAGGAGTCATGAGCTGGCAGTTCTTGCCAGCTCCAGAGCATACAGCAAATTTCTGGATGAAGAATTGGCCCTTCATTTGGGGGTTTAGACCAAGCCACTTTTGACCACCCTCCAGGTCCAGGCTCTGGATAGCCATGCACTCCGTCAGGCATTGCACTGAAACAAGACCCGGCTGGTTTCAGTTGCAGAGATCCGTCAAGAGTGGTTGATCTCAGGGACATGCTTAATCGGTATGTCTTTTTCTACCTCAATGATATCCTAATCTTTTTCCGCTCCGTGGAGGAACACGTATACCATGTAATTTGTAAAAACCTAATTGGAAAAACTCTCCCTTTAGTAGTGATATGCTATAAAAACCTGTCACAGTGGCGGTAAGATGAAATATGTGCCTAGTAGCAGGAACATTGTGGTAAACATTTACTAAAGGCCCATAAGAAACATTGACTCTGAGTGGAAAATATAGTCCATGAAAAAATTGCATAAACTTCCCAACCCATAAGTGACATCATTGAACCCGGAAGTGAGCGTCACAAACCAGGTCATGCTGGGGAACACGCTGACAATAATTCTAATTTTAAAGTTTTTCTTGATATCTGACACAGTAAAGTTCTCAGTCTAGGCACTAAGAGAGCTGGTTAGGATGCTCTGTAGAGTTCCCTTCCAACTGGTGCAAATAGGAAGGAAGGTGGTTTGCACTTCTTTTCCTCCAACAGAATAACACTGCTGGGCTTGACTAAGCATTTGGCGTTTAGTGTTCAAGTGATATACTCTATGATGTTCACACAAAATAATACAACAGTTCCACCATGGATGTGCAGTGGAGCATAAACAAGGTTCTCCTGAATTAGTTATCTTTTGTTTTATCCAGATTATTAGATGTGGATCCTCTTAGTAAACATAATCATTATTGTTGCTTGTGAAGCCTATTACTGTAGTATCATCAGAAAAATTGTTTTGGTGATTTGATTTGTGCTGTGCCTTGAGGTAGAGTCATGAGTCAGCAGTGGACTGAGCACATAGCCCTGGGGAGCACCAGTGTTCAGTTTGGTGGTGCTGAAGTTGTTGTTTATGAACCTGATGGATTGAAAGCTCCCAGTTAGAACAGAATTGTATTCATTTAATTTTCTACTTGGAAACTCTGGTCTAAAGATTTTCTTAGTTGATAGATATATGTTAAGGAGTGACAACAAAAGCAAGGCAAAATTGCAAGTTGTATGCTTTCTTCTAACATTCAATAAATGCTCTCACACAGACACACACAAACACATATACATACCTTTGAATAATGAGGGGGAAAAATACATGACATAACCACAAACTCTTCTGCACTTTCTGGCTTACATTGCAGAAAAAATAAATAATAATAAAAAATAAATAAATTCAGAGATAAAACAGGAGCAATAAATAAAGAAATGTGCCTAATCTGTTTTTAAATAAAGCTAACTTTTTGTAATCAATCCTCTACTTTGAAGGCTGTCAGTGATATATGACTTGTGTGCTTGTGTGTACCTCTTGGGCTGCTGCATTGCTTTTCATGCCAGCTGAGCAGAATACTAATCAGGGGATAGAATTTATGTTGCAGCATTATCAGGGCCTGGGTCTCCGGAGAACTCAAAGAACACTGGCCTTGTGTGGCAGGTTGGGGGTAGGATTTTGTTTGTGTGTGTATGTTTAAGGGGGTTGGGGGGTTGGGGTGGTGTAATTGGGGTTTTAAAGGGCGATGGTGGGATAGATATGCAGTTGCACAATCAGAAGGATTGCAGGGATTACATTTAATAATTTATTTACATGGTGGTAGAATCTGTCAGTTGTATGCCCAGCTTAAGGAAGGCTTGCACAGCTGAGGCTCTTTAATGTGCTGAGGCTGCTGAAGTCAAGTAACACCACCTCATATACACCTGTTTATTGTGTGGCTGTGGTTTGTTGAACTGATCTTGAAGTGCAATATAAAGATTATACATATCTTTAGTGGAATTGAATTAAGGTTTGTTTTATTTCTAAGAGGAATTTTTTGATCTGAAGTGAAGTGGCATGTTAAGGTCTGTTAAGGTCTGTTTTAGACAGAGGTTGAGGGAGGTACAGTAAATGTTACCAAATTTAGTATTAATTGATTATTTGCAATTAAATGCTCACATAACAACATACTCTTATGTTTAATCATTTCTCTATAATTTATAATAATAAGGGTTTCAGAAAATCCTGCAATGATTTAATCAACATAAATTCGATTTGAATAATTATCTCTACAAAATATGCACAGGAATAAACAATCCAAAATTAGACGTTTTTTACTTTCAGGTATCATGTATTCAGGTTTTTAGTACAGGTGCACAGAGGTGTCAAGTAATGAAGTACAAATACTACGTTACCTTACTTAAGTAGAAATTTTGAGTATCTATACTTTAATGGAGTAATTAATTTTTTAGCATACTTTTTACTTCTACTCCTTACATTTTTACACAATTATCTGTACTTTCTACTCCTTACATTTTAAAAATGGAATCGTTACTCCTATTTTATTTTGGCTTGATTTCATTTCGGCTTGTCATCATTAAAAAACCTATCAAGATAAATCGTGCCATCCGGATAGAGTGAATGTGATTGTGGTTGGATGAGAAGTATAAATATATACCATTCCGACACCCTATTGGTTTGTACGTGACCCATCGCACCTGCACATGACACAAATCACATCACACTTCAGTTACTGCAATGCTGGACATAGCAGATGGAGCCAAGTATGAAGGTGTCTGTGGCAGATGTTCAAAACTCAATATCTCAACAACTAAGCACCTGCACCAGCGAGGAAATTGGTAGCCAGGAAGACCAACCAACCCGACCCTTATACATCCCTAGCCGTACCTGGAAGAATTGTTTGAAATGGTTGGATGGAAAAAGAACTCATTGCGCATGCGCTGTAAGCTATGCGCACCCAAATACCACGAGCTAATGGCTTTCAAAAACTCGCAGTCTAATTTAAAAAAGCATATCGCCGCTGTCGGGCGGAAACCTCGTATGTCCAAATTTGGTCAATTTCATATTTTTTCACATATTGATGCTATTGGTGAGTCCCCACGTGGGTCTGTTATTTTTACAAGTTATTAACCAATCTAAAGTCTTGAAATCTAAAGGCTTGAGCGCAAATCTCTTAACTCCATTGGACACTTCAACTGTCCACCTCTTCCTCACTCCGCGGGAGAGCTTTGCGGCATGTTTCTCCTCAAGAAGAGTCGCAACGAATCAACACGTCTTCTGAGGTAAATGTCTTCAAAACACTGGGCTCAAAGAAAAAAAAATCTTGACCCCCGCTAGATCTGGTGCTCGTCTGAGGACAGGAATTTAGCACAAGACAATCCACTGCAACGTGGACTAAACCCTGCACATTGCAGATAAGGTACGGCGTTTTTTTAATTTCCTGAAAAATAACGGTTTTGGAGATACGAGGATTCCGCCCGACAGCGACGATATTGAGGTAAGCTAAAATTTTGCTATTATCAGTCAATTATTAACAAATTTGAAATTCGACTTTAGCCAAATGTTATCTGAGCTTAAATTATTGCTATATTTGTAAGTTAATTGTGCAAAGTTATAGTTATAGTTGTTATTATCGGTAGATTATTGACAGTATTGTAGTGACATAGTAACGTACTAATAATAATAAATTTGCAATGTTTGCTGTGGCAAACTTGGGTAGATGCCAATGGTTTGCTTGCTACCAGTAGGCCATGATTCAACGTTGCAAACTAG